>NC_092254.1:7645000-7945000 GCF_036320965.1 Panulirus ornatus | reverse complement strand
TGCTTTGGTATTTTGCCAAATATTTTTCCTTGCTGATGACTTCGTAGAGACCAGTTTCACCATACAGTTACAATATGGAATTTAAGTGTATTATATTTAAAAAAAATCGTTAAGTGCGCCACACATTACCATAGTATTGATGGAATATGTTAGATTTAACAGACCGCTTGAATAAAAATAAGTTGTCATTTGCGCGTATTTTGTGATGCGTCCATCATGGCCTATAATGCAGTGGCATATATAGAAAGAGATGGTCTAAGTCAATTACAGAAGTTATGCCTGAAGCAAAGGTTGCATCTTTGACATCAAGAACTCTACTACAACTGGTACTCACCAACTTGTAGTGAATTTCCATACAACGTTCCTCAGTATATGACGTTGTTATGCACTGATCAACTCGCCATGATTAACGGAAACCATTATGAAATTTGCGTAGTGGAGTTCAAATGATATTTTGAATAATATTGACATCGTTACTCTATTATTATCATTATTTGATCTTTTTCAGTTACAGTCTTATCAATACAGTGTACATTGTGTATCTTGAGCCTTATGTACAGTATATCAATTGTATCTGACAATTCTACGAAATCTAGACCCTCAATAGATTGTTTTCTTGTCGCGGTTTCCCGCGTAAATGAGATGGGCGCTCAGATCAGATGGCTAAGCCTTTGAGGAAAAGATATTCTCATTTGGCACTATCCTCTGTTCTTTATTTTGGAAAGAAATACAGAGAGTGATAGATAGCCCCCCTCCTAACCCCATTAGGCCGCTCCCATCCCCTCTTGGTCGCCCTACTACAGGACTACCTACGGAACTTTATTTCTCCCGTATCCCTACGGATAACGACAAATATTTTTTTAAGTATAATAATGGAAACCTTTTGGAATTTTTTCTTTGCCCTAGCTCCTGAGATTATGTGCTGTCAAGGTTAGATCCCCAGAGTATTTTTTTCTTACATACCTAACATTTTCTCACCCTCATTACAAAATGGCCAACAGGAAAAATATAATTTGCCAACCAGCGATCAAAATATTTTATTAAATGAGTTGTAGGAAAGTATGGGAGTGGAACGCTATTGATATACAAACTGGACAAAGGTAGAATTTTTCATGTTTCAGATAAAAAAAAGAAGCAATCAGCGCATGTCAGATGTGATTTAGGTGATTACATGTCTTCCTGGAACTAATTTTGGTGAACGTGCTTTCTCTATAACTAAAGTATTACATACTGAGAGTGCCAGACCTCAGGGCATTGCTTGTAACATCAACTACATTTCAAACAAACCTCTATGAAAGTCTACAATCCTCTGAAATCTACTATTTCAGTTCAGAGCACAATGGCCAAAAGGTAGATTGCACACGGTCAAGTTGTCAACATTGTTTCAACATGTATGAATTATACTGGGATTGGCTGAAAATGATATATGTTTCTTTTCGTTATGGAAGAGGTGTCCCGCTATTAACTCATGAAGTCTGGTTTCTACATTTTCGTAATATTATGAAAACAAACCTAAAAACACCCATATTGTACATTGAATATTCAGAATCTGCATCCAGACTCAGAATTCCCTGATATTTTCCGTTCATTCTGTACCCCGTCATACCATTCTTAACTCCTGGTAGATACATTCTGTAGAGGTGATACTCGGCATTCTTCGGCATAAGTGTTTTCTCTCTGTCTTACTGAAATAACTTTAAAGGACCAAATGTCTGATTTAGATATTTTGTGGGACTGCGCCCTTGTCCAGGAAGGCGTGACCAGTTCAAGTGTAGACGACCCCCTGCAGACCTCTGCCTCTGGTGTATTTCTAGCCACAGTGCCTCTCCTGCTATTTATGGTGTCCAAGATAAGTCTCGCCAGGAAACTACGAACGCTCCACAGGGAAAGTGTCACCAGTCTTAACTTCAGGTGAATCCTCAAGTGCCAAGATGAAAACTGTTACCTGCACTGCACCTGTTAACATAGCTGTAATTAAATACTGTAAGTATTTACGTTCATTTGTTGTGCTTTAATGGTCTACTCAAGCACAGACAACAGTGGTAACTCTCCTGAGCTTTCCGGTTCAGTGAAGTATCCCTCTTTTCCCTGTGCCATAGTAACTTATTAGGCATGTTAGATTACCAACCAAGTTAGGAAGTTAGGAAGGAACTAATATTAAAAAACAGAGCAGTCACTAGAACCATTGTAAAATTGAGGATTGGTTACATGCACATTAAGGTCGTAAGCACCTAACTTGTGGAATAAGTTAGTTGCTAACTTAGTTCTTTGATATCAATTTTGTCATTGTGAAATTTTATTTTGTAACTATTTTGTAACTCTTTTTGTACTTCTGTTGTTATTCTTTACCTTGTGGTATCAGTCGTTGTGATTTTAGTATGATGACAACATTGGAAATTTGTGTTATGTATATCTTTTATTTGTTATCTCCGTTGAAATATATATTTATGTTCAGTGTTTATTTCATTTGCAAAAGTAAACAAACCCACTCTCAGTGTCATATTTCAGCTGAAATAGAGATCTGACCGGGGACTTTAGCAGGAGTTAGGATGTGTTTCATGCTGAATACATGTAATTTGGATGAGATTTTGCAAGATTGATAAAAGTCATTGCTTGACCCCACATCATTATTTGATTTGGATATCAAGTAGTTTTGTTCTGTAATGTAGTATAATGTTAAGAGAATCCAATAAAACTTGTAGAGCATGATTTGGAACATTTTATGTTATTGAACGATCTTGCATATAGCAGTAGTGAGGGTTATGTATGTCAGGCAAGATATGGAATTGATTAATTTAAAAGTAAGCAGTACACTTAGAAACATCACCTAACCTTCATTGCAATGAAGAATATCTTAATGTTCAGTATTTGAGTCATGATATACCACTTGTATTCGTGAAAATGCACCACTAACATAATGCTGGATGGAAACGAACAGACAACATAGAGAGCCATGCAATTCCCAGCAGGAGACAGTAGTAGTATTTGTATGATTCTTGTATCATTTTGGATGATACTTGAGGGATATAGTCGTTGCTTGACACCACATCATTATTTGATTTGGATATCAAGTAGTTTTGTTCTGTAATGTTAGTATAATTTTCAGAGAATCCAATAAAACCTGCAGAGCATGATTTGGAACATTTTATGTTATTGAATGATCTTGAATATAGCAGTAGTGAGGGTCATGTATGTCAGGCAAGATATGAAATTGATTAATGTAAAAGTAGGCAGTACACTTAGAAACATCACCTAACCTTCATTGCAATGAAGAATATCTTAATGTTCAGTATTTGAGTCATGATGTACCACTTATATTCGTGAAAATGCACCACTAACATGATGCTGGATGGAAACAAACAGACAACATAGAGAGCCATGCAATTCCCTATCATTTTTGATGATACTTGAGGTTTTACAGATTTTATCGATATTTTTCAAGTGTATTACTTTTTTTATCCCATAATTAACCCCACATTTTCTCCATTATGTATGTAACCTTTTTAACTTTATATAGTATTGTTTAGTAATATTTAATGCTTCAAATTATGCTCTGCAACTATCTATGTATCTGTCTATGACACCTGCTCTTTCCTGGAACTCTCACTAGTGGATGGCTGCAGTAAGTCTCCATAACTGGTGAACTCCAGTGCCACTTCCTAGCCTTTAGTGCCTCACCCTTAACAGGCCACTGGCAGAAGGCATCTCTAGTGCAGTGTTTACAAAGCCGCGAACCTAATGTTCTTACCCACTGTTTCTACCTAATGCTCCTGCCTGATATTCTTACTACTACTACTACTATGGTATTTTACATTATTTTCTAAATGCAACACTAGCACTGCAGAACTCAATTAGTTCATATTCAAAGCTGATACTGATGTGGAGCTATTCTAGATAATTACATCAATGTTCAGCAGTCTAGTTGAAATATATCACTCAAATCCATATTGAGCATGTAAATAGTTCAGATAATCTACAAACGGATGATAGACCAAGTCTCCCCATAATCTCCAGCAACAGTGCTGGTGTATTTCTTTTATAGATTTTAGCAGTTGGGTGAGGCTATGTGAGGCCTTTTTTTCCAAGTCTTGACCTTTATTTCAGAATGATCACAAAACAGCTTAGTAAAGTCAGGGTTAAGATGCTATGATTTCCTTTGTTGAATATATCAGAACCAAGAAAAAACCTAACAACCAAGATTAGTTTAAGGAAATATATTTAGCTTTGAGGTGGTGAAACATATTGTAAGATAGGTTAAGGAAATACAAATCTGAAAAATATGTAGTTCTAAAACACCACAGCATAGAAATGAAGTAAGTGGAGTGTGGGGAAGGCTATGAATATCTGGAGAAAATGCATTGTTAATATATATTAAAATTGGTGAGACGTGTTTGTAAATAAACAGAACCCAAGAAAACCATACCAAAGTTCCCCTAGCAGCTGAGAAATACCATAATTTTGGTTTTATTTGAAAAATATTTTTTAGTTAAGATGTCAGATTTCTCTTTGGTTTCAGAGAAAACTGTGCTTTAGCTTTTACACAAAATCTCAAGACGTAAAATTTCTGGTTATTATTAACATGTGGTTAGAAACACCACACAACATGAACGTAAATGAAAATTTTCCATAGCATTAAAATGTAGGGTACATCATGGCTGCCAAGGGAGGATGATTTTTCTTAGGTTATCCTTAATCTAGAAGCATCTTACATATGTCGATATTATTGAAGCCCACACGCTTACCCAGATCTTTATAGCTTTTTCTTATATTTTCTCACTGTTTATGTTAACATTGCAAAATGGCATTACAGAGGTATTTCATCAGCACTTGTGCACTTTAAGTTACTGTAATTCTCTTAAACTGTGGGATTATCATCTAAACAAGACATGCTGACACATGAAGATATGGGAGTGCAGTTTTCCAAATATCGTTACAATATGTCACAGATATTAGCAAGACTTTATTGAGTTACTCATCACTTTGAATTCCATTCTTACTGTACAGAGCTAGTTTAACAAAATTGTTTGTGTACATTCCTGGGTATTAGGGAGAAATTGTTGTACTTTTGTATGTCCTATATGTCATGCAAGGCAACTAAAAGGAGTAAGAACAGGGTACTTGGAAATCATCTGCTGCTTTTTTATCATTTATTAAAATTAGTAATGGATAATGAAGTAAAGCAAGTACTTCTTCAAAGGCTCAGTCACCTGTTCTTAACTGTTCTACTAAGTGCAGGATAGGCAAGCAGGTACATATGATAAAAAGGATAAATGATGAACATATGATTAAATTTTTTCAAACTTTTTCAGCTTTGTATTTAACCACAGACAATTCTTATTGGGTATTACTATACTTTGAGAGGAAGAAATTTGTTTTATCGCCATAAGTATCATAACTCTGCTGCATAGCATCCATAATTTCTTTGAATTTCAGGGGGAAAGAGAGATGAGAAGATTATCTTGCCACTGAATGACTCCATTAGTTTCACCCTTAGTCAAGATGAAATGTGTGCAAAGACGACAGTGTCTGTTTCACCAGCATTCTCAGATGATAGATTTTGGCTGAATGGCAAGTAAGTTTACATGAAGAATGCCCTGATTTGGTATGATTCTTGTGTTTCACTATACTGCTTGGATTAGTTATGGAACATGCTTTTGATGAAGCATGTTAGAATTAGCAGAAATAAAGATTAGAAAATAAAGGAATAAGATCAGGCTTGGGCTTTTCAGAACACGCTTTATCTTTGTCTCTGATGCCCATTTCATCTAGGAACTCCCTCGAAGGGGTGGCTACAGCTGAAGTCTCCATTGCTGATAAACTCCAGTGCCATCTCCATAACTGGTGAACTCCAATGCTGCTTCTTAGCCTTTAGTGCCTCACCCTTAACAGGCAGAGGGCATCTCTTATGCAGTGTTTCTGGTGGCTCCTACCTAATGTCTGTACCAACTGCTTCAGCCTAAAGTATTACATAATTTTTCAGCCCACTACTTAATGCTCTTTCTAATGTTCCTGCCTAATTTCCCTAGCTACTACATCCATCTATTGCTCTTATAATTTTGTCAGAAGGCAAGGCTAGCACATAGTGCTCATTGCAGGAAAATCTGGTCTTTCAAAGAATGAGTAGTGTGAGCTAAATGTTGTCAAGTGCTACAGGTAACAAGGAGAAATTGTATATTTGTTTACAGAATGCCAGCAGGCCACATATGGGTGAGGTAGAAAGAAAAGACAGCTACCTAGGTCAAAGGGATACAGCTTTACAACCGTGGAAGGGTTGGTTTTGGGAAGGTGGTGAAACTGACATGATTGTTTCATGTGTCTTAAGTGTAATTCTTTGAACCAGGAGAGTAGTGATGTTATTTCCTGTGGAGCGGGGGTAGCACCAGGAATGGATGAAGGCAAGCAAGTATGAATGTGTATATGTGTGTGTGTGTGTTGATATGTATGTATATGTACGTGTATGGTCGTTTATGTGTATATGAGTGGATGGGCTGTTCTTCGTATGTTTCCTAACACTACCTCGCTGATGCAGGAAATGGCATTCAAGGATAATGGATAAACATGTTAAATATATACATATATTTTTTTTCATACATTTTTGCCCTTTCCCTTATATCAAGGTAGCATCAAGAATAGAGGTCTGAGCCTTAGAGGGAAAATCCTGACTTAGCTCACTTCTCTGTTCCTTTTTTTGGAAAAGTAAAAATATATTGATCATTTTTAAGGAGTAAGTATATTGTATAGCTCAAGGGGAGGGGTGATAGGCCTAGTCCTCCCCCTCGGATACAACCCCTGTATGATGTCAATTCCTTAAACCTTTCTGCACTTTGCTCGTACCTCTAAAACATTTTTTGTGCTGCCTTTGTTAGTTTCATCCTGTCTTAACAGTCCTACACTTTTAATTAAGTCTCACTGGTTCTGGGGAAATATACTGCATACTCATTCTATTTAGCTTTTCAGGGAACCAGCATCTCTTCAGCACATCAGTAGTACTCTCATACATCTTTAGCATGTTAGCAATTTTGTGTCTTATCAGCGACCCTTCTCTAACGCTCATGTTTGCCTCAAACATATCCAACTTTTCTGTCTCTTCATTTGTTCTAGCATCCTAATAGCAGCACTTTAAGAAAATTTCAGCAGTGTTCCAAGCTTTTCCAACACTGTTTTTACAGTTTAGTCGATATGTTTAGGTAAACAATGATATTTCATATGAAGCTTGGTTCTCTTCACCTTGTAAGACCTGATTTTGTATGATAAGGTTGGTACAGTTGACCCACCCCTGAATTATCTTAGGCCAGTGAGAAGTATGTGAGAATGAGTGAATATACTTGTTTGTAAATATAGATTAGAAGTCACTTATTTGAACATGTTAGGAAATAGCCTTACATTGTTGTGGACCCATCCTTTATCCTTGAAGTTTTACCACATAGAATTTGAAATTTTTCCTATGCTTCTTGCCTTTACATCATCTTCACTTATTGTGTTATACTTTTCTAAGTCTCTGCTGCTGAGACATTACTTCCTCATCTCCTGTTAGGCACTTTCCTTGTTAAAGTCATTGTGGTCTCACAGGAATTCATATTGTGCAGTATTTGGTTGCAATGTTTTCCCCTACCCACCTTTTTTCCATCAAGAGTAGAGTGGGGGCTTTCTTCCTCTTTTGATGAAGAATTCCACCCAGTTTTGGCACCATTCGTGTTGCATTCCATTGGACCCAGTTCAGTTGGTCTTTGTAATTTCTCAAATGAGGAGACCAAACTGTTGTGGCATAGTCCAGCTTGGATTGGAAGTACATCATGTATGTCTTTGTGAGAATATCACTGTTCATGCCTGAAGATTTTTACACTGGCCAAAATATAATGTACTGCTTTCACTCTCACTCTTGGTGATCTGGTGGTAATTTCATGGTTTTCACGTGAATATTAGATTCATTTCATAGCACAACTCTTGTAAATTTTTTTCTTTATGTAGCACTCACAGTTTAATTTATTCAACCCTTTTTTCTTATTTTTAATTTTCCAATTTCTTGGGCTGATTTCCTCTTAATATTCATTTGACTGCTTCCCCATTTTGTCAAGTATACTAGTTAATGTTAATTTGCATTTCAGTCATGATATTGGCATGATCAACAAACATATTCATGTGTGATTCAGCTATTTTGAGCAAATCCTTTGAATAGACTAGAAATTGTGGTTCCAGCAACAGTGCAAAGGGATCCCTTTGACATTCTCACTCAGCTTGAAAAGAGTTACTGCTCATTTGTAGTTAGGTAACGGTTAGTACATTATATATCCCAATTCTGAGACAAACTCGTGAAGTCTAGTTTCAACAACATTTTGAAGGTGAAAGTATCAATAGCATTTTATGTCTGAGGATACACATTACACCTTCCTGTCTCTTTTTTCAGATGTTGCTTACTCACTCATAGAAATCCAATGGGTTTTTTGTGTTTTTGTATTACTTGCTCCTTTACTTTTTTGTGCATATGAGGAGGGAATAATTTCTTTTAAATTTAGTCTTTTGATCTTATCCAGAATGGCCCACTTACATGTGCATAATCTTGCATTTCTTAAGATAAGATTGAACCATCAATTCACATTCCTGTTCTAATTAAGAACAACTCATTTCAGGGAAGAGTCACTAGAAAATCCAAGAGTACAAAATTGCCTGAAAGAGAGTAAGTTGCACATTTTGTTGTCAGTGGAAACTCTACATCTTGCTTCTTTAATGAATTACCTATGGCTTAGATATTAAAATGTATAACTTTTCTCTTTTTTAGTTTTTTCTTCTGTTTTAGAAGTTTAGATTCATTTCCTCCTTGTTTAGTTGTTTTTCTCCTTCATTAGAAGTCTGGATGCATCTTAGTAAAGAATTATTATACCCAAATACTTGGTCATGTTAATCCAAATTTTATGGAAAATGCAAATCAGTGCACTGCCTTTCTCACAGCAGAACTGATGAACTTTTTAGAATATAAGTAGCAATGTTGATATGAAAAAGCTTGCATATGCATAAATAGTTATGTTGGTGAGAAAAAGCTTACATGTCATGCATAGGATAGGGTGAATTGACTGATGTGGTGGCAATGTGCTGTTATTGTACTGAACTAGGGCATGTAAAGGAACTAGGGGAACCATGTAAAGGATTGTGGGACCTGATTGTGGCTAGGGGGCTGTGGTTTGGTGCTTTACACATGACTGCCAGAGAAGGGATGTGAGTGAATGAGGCTTTTCTTTGTCTGTGCCTGGCACTACCTCATTAATAAGGGAAACAGGAAACAAGTATGAAAGAAACCTGTTTCATCATTTCTGTATTTGTTTACTTTCCTACTTTTGTAAAGATATGGATTTAGTAAATATGCCAGTTGACTTTTCATGTTGAGATTGACCATGGATGATACAAACTTAGGTTGTACGCAAAGCTATTGATTAGTGGCTTACAGTAATGATCTGTATTCTAAATCAAACTGCTGTGAATTAGAAAAATATTCATCTATTAAACTAAAGCATCTTGATTAACATTTCCACTGTGGCCTTTTTCGTACCCTATCATTTTTTTTTTTTTTTCTGAGGTATGGGAAGCTGAGGCCCTAATCAAGGCCATCTTAATAATGATATTATTATACTTGTACTTGATCGCCGTTTCCCACACCAGTGATGTAGCATCGGAAACAGATGAAGAACAATCCATCCACTCATATACACATATACATAAAAATCCATACTCGATCATATACAAATATATGCATATTAACATATACAAATATACATACATAGACATAGACACACAGACATATACAAATATACACACGTACATATTCATACATGCTTGCCTTCAATCCATTCCCAGTGCCACCCCACCCCACTGGAAACAGCATTGCTACCTCCTGCTTCAGTGAGGTAGTGCCAGGAAAACAGACATGTAAAGGCCACACTTGTTCACACTCAGTCTCTAGCTGTCATATGTAATGCACCGAAACCACAGCTCTTTATCCACATCCAGGCCAAACAGACCTTTCCATGGTTTACCCCTCACTTAAGCCAGGTACCTATCTTACCGACCAACCCCTAGGGGTGGATGAACAGCTGGGTTGATTGTGGACAGACTGCCATAATAGGTTCCAAACCTATGTGCTCTACCCTGAGCAGCCCATGAATGCGTCACAGTCAGGAACACTAACCGCTATAACATGGGAGTGGTGTATCTTCATTTCACAAAGACTGTTCCCAAAGTAGGTGCTAGAGCCCATCTTACAAGATGAACATATGCAGATAATACAACACCTCTGCCTAGATGCCTGTCAAGAGGTCACCATATTCTTGCCTTAGCAAGTTAGTGCCAGAAACAGATGAACAAAGGCCATTGTTGTTCACACCCAGTATGTATCTGTCATGTTTAATGCATTGAAATCAGAGCTTACCATCCTTAGTCAAATTCCTCACTTGTTTCTAGAGACTTACCTCTTCATATACTTGGGTTCAACCCACTACCATCACGTTGTTTCCTGTACAATGCATCAATGCAGTTTGTTTTACCCCACACATAACTCTAACCCTCATGAATGTTTTGGCCATAATACACCAAAGCCTTTGTTACTGCATCCTTCTGATACCTTTTTTATTTTCTCCTTCCCATTGCTGTCAATTCTTATGACATGTAGATCCTCTTATCCTTTCTGCGACATATAGTCTTATCCTTTCTCTGTTCACCCTCTCCTTATGTCTAAATAATTTCAGCATACCTTCCTTAGCTTTCTGTCAAAATGTGTTATTTATCACGTCTTTTTCTTTCTCTGTCACAATACGATCAATGTGTCTTACACCACATAGCCTCAGGTATTTAATTTCCAACACAGCCATCTCACCTGTTGTTTTACATTCATTGCCCAAGACTCAAATGCAACATTGCTCAAACTATTATACCTTCAAACATACCTGTCTTTGCCTTTACTGTTGAGGCTCTTGTCATATTCCATAATTCATTCAGTAGAATATTTTTTTTAGTATTGCTGTTAGGTCTTCAGCACTTGAAAGAATGGAGATGGTAGGTAACTGATTTCTGTTGAAATTTCTCGTCACCTTACCTTGCTAGAAATTTTGAGTGGGCACCATGATGCAGATATTTTTTTTTTTTTTTTCCATAACCAATAAGAAATATTATGATTGGTGGTAGGTGAAACAGTGCATTATGGTGGTGGGTGAAACTGCATTAAAGAGTATTTTCATAGTGCGAGCCATTTATATTAAGATAGTTTTGTTTGGTACTTTTAACCATTTCTTGAATGTGAAAAATCATGATTTTTATAGAATTAATGTAATTGTTTCAGTTCGACGCCGAGCTTCTAAACGAAAATTTGAAGGATATGATGAAGATATCTTGAACTGGCATGTACACATCTGCTCAGTTAACAATTTCCCTACAGCTGCAGGTTTAGCATCTTCTGCAGCTGGATATGCCTGTCTGGGTGAGTTGATAAATATTTTTGTGCTATAAGAATTATTTTAATGTTTTTTGGTATTCTTGTTGACAGATATGAATGTGTTTTGCAGTAAGAATTTAATCTAAAGATTAAAGAATGTGGGTGCAAGGGGAGAAGCATGATTAAAGTACTTTTTGTTTGGAAATGTGTTGTGTATATGCCAACAAGTGATAAGGGGAATGATTATATATGGTTTTTATCTAGGAGAGCGAAATTGGGCCACAAGTGCCCTTCATGGTCACCTTGCATTTTGCCATAAATCAGCAGTTACCCATTCTCACTTAAAATGCCATCCAAAACCTAACATTCACCCTTTGATATTGACTTACTAGGGAGAGTTTAGCACAAAGCCATTGAGCTGATACCTTAGGTAAAACATACAAGCTATAAAAGTAGGATCCAGATGTTGACTATCTGTAGTTTAGTGCAGATGAAAGTAAAAGGGAATGTGATTTAGATTTATAAGATGGCATGCAAAATGCATTTACTAGGTAACCAGGGGCAACAATTCAAGTGTGCAAACCTTCATGTAAGCTAGAAGTGTAAAATTCCCAATCAGTAATTGAGTTATTGCTTTATGAATTAGTTTGCCAGAAGTTAGTTAACAGCCAGACCCTGAATCATTTAAGATAGGAGTTTGAAAATCATTTTTAAGGGATTAGATTATAGATAGCTTGCTTAGGATTGGGCAGTTTGAGCTTTTTGAGTTTTGAGGATATTTGTTATATATTTATTATACATGCTTTTATGTAGATATAAACTTGAGTGAATGCCATTCTGTTTTTCTTGTTACGAATGAACTTATTTCAGTATTTGCTCTTGGCCAAGTTTATGGTGTTGAAGGAGATTTATCATCAATTGCTCGTCAAGGATCTGGAAGTGCTTGCCGAAGTATATTTGGGGGTCTTGTGAGGTGGTATAAAGGTGAATTAGAAGATGGCACTGACTCCATAGCAAGATCCATTGCCCCTGCAGATCACTTTTCTGACTTAAAAGTTATAATCTGTGTGGTAAGTTAAGTGATTTTGTTTGTTTGTAGGGACCACTCCTCTGGTGGTACTGGATTTCTGCAGTTGGAATGGAAAGTGAACTGTACAGTGTTATCAAGGACCTCTGTGCTCCAGAGAAGTCCATCTTTCTTCTGCTCCATCATGGAGCACAACCTTGTAGATGCAGGAGCCCCTGGCATTGCAAGTTGATGAACAGATACTTTTCTGTTTATCATTTCCCGCTTTAGCAAGGTAGCATCAGGAACAAAACAACTACCTTGTTTGTTCACATGCACTTTCTAGCTGTCATATATGATGCACTGTAACCATAGTGTATCATCGACAACCAAGCCCCACAGAACATTCTATGGTTTCCATAGACCATTTCAAATGTTTAATCTGTATTATGGATGGGGTCGTGAGTGAGCTGAATGTAAGAGTTGTGAAGAAAGAGGCAGCTCTGCAGTCTGTTGAGGATAATCTTTGCAGGTGACACGGCATTAGTGGCAGGTTCAAGTGAGAGACTACAGAGGTTGGTGTCTGAGTTTGGAAGAGTATTGGAAAGAAGAAAGTTGAGAGGAAATGTGAATAATATCAATGTTATTATTTGTAGCAGTGGAGAGATAGTTGGAGTGAGTTTGAACAGAGATATCCCAGAGGAAATGGAGTGTTTTAGATACCTAGGACTGGCCATGGCAGCAAATAGAACTATAGGAACTGAAGTGAGTCATCAGGTGGGTGATTGGGCTAAACACTTGAATGTTTCCTTTGGATTCAGGAGGACCTTGATGAGATTAGTGTATTCATCATTGATTGTAGAGTCTTTCCAATGGTGACTTCTCACTTGCAGATGGAGTCCAGTAACACCAAAGAGGGATATGTAAGTGGTATTTGTGGATAAGGAGAATGTGTATGATAGAGATAACAGCTCTGGGCAAGTATTTACACATTACACTAACCAGGCTGTGGCAACTTAATGGTCCGTGGCTTCCAGTGGCTTGGTGGACCAGTGACTCAACTCGACAGCTTAGACCTAGCCCAGGTTGTAGGGGTAGAAGGCCTAAGAAGATTACTCCAAGGTATCTCTAAGAGTGGCCTTTTGAAAGTTACAAATATATGGGGTAAACAGAAAGCTACTAAATGAAGTGAAGAGGTTTACTTGGAGAATAAGGCATACAGGTGAGGAGAAATTAAGGAGATTGAGTACATCCCCTTAAAGATGGGTATGCATAAGGATAGGAAATTTCGTTGAGGTACTTTAATCTATTCACGGACAGAATAATGTGGGAGGTGAGTGTAAGGTTCTTAAGATGTTTAATTTTTTTGCATTCTCCTGTAACCAAAACAGTTGCAAATACTATCTTGCAGTGAATAAAGGAAAAGATACACATGATAATAGCAGTTAGATTAGTTCTATATGATAGGTTCCTATTTTCAGGTCAATGCAGATCGTAAGAAGACAGGCAGTACAGATGGGATGAGGCGCACAGTTCAGACTTCACAGTTAATGCAACACCGCGTCAAAGAATCTGTCAAATCTCGAATAGATTCCATGATGGAGGTAAGTTATTGACTACCTCATAATTAAACTACCTCTTTCACATTATATTTTATTTTAACTCAGCTGAGTTAGCTGGTGCCATGGCTAATCACCTGTCCATCTGATATATGTATTGTATTTTGCTAGTTATTAACCATGCAAATGTTGCTGAGCAAATATTGAAACATGCCCTGCTTAGGATTTGCACCTTTGCATAAATTCATGGTTAGCAGTGCTAAGCACTAAATCATGGAAGTGTGTAATGCTTAGCATTCAAAAGTTTAAGACCTAGAATTAGCCATAGGTTAAGTATGGTTAGTATGTTGCTATTTGTTGCAGAATAATCATTGTAGCTTATTATTATGTTTATTTGTAAACTTATTTTACATCACATGGTGATGGTTGACAAAGTACATACATCTTTTCTTTCTTTCAAACTATTCGCCATTTCCCGCATCAGCGAGGTAGCGTTAAGAACAGAGGACTGGGCCTTTGAGGGAATACCCTCACCTGGCGCAATTCTCTGTTCCCTCTTTTGGGGAAAAAAAAAAAAAAAAAAAAAAAGTACATACATATTATTGCAAAATTTGATGTCAGATGATTAGTGATTTTTTTTTATTTTTTCTTCAGTTCCTTTCATGGTAATTGTCAAGTACTGTTTTCTTATTCCCTAACACTGTACCCACTGTATGCAGGATGTTGTCACCCTTGTCTGTGTCTATGTGTGTACACTCTAGTTAGCTTAAGAACTGAGGGGAGATTTCATGACAGAAATTTCATACTTCCATTATATATTTCCTTTGTGAAGTTGATGAACTGAGATGATTTGGGTGCACATAATTGCATAAATTTGTATGTTAATGAGGAAAACTTTTTCTCACACT
Organism: Panulirus ornatus; assembly: GCF_036320965.1. Classification (NCBI taxonomy): domain Eukaryota; kingdom Metazoa; phylum Arthropoda; class Malacostraca; order Decapoda; family Palinuridae; genus Panulirus; species Panulirus ornatus. The sequence goes on along the minus strand of NC_092254.1, from coordinate 7,930,111 downwards.
TGGGGAGTGCTGATTGATGAAAAGTCCAAATTTATACCGCATACAGGATATACAGGGATAAATATAAGGATGCAGATCCCCCTCCTCAGAATTGGGCAATGCAGGGGCCTCATGTTTTTTAATCTGAGGTATTTTTGTACTTGCAGGCAATCCAAGAAAAGAATTGGTCGTCTTTTTGTGACCTTACGATTGCTGATAGCAATGAGATGCATGCAGTTTGTCAAGACACTTTTCCACCTTGTGTATACATGACAGATACTTCACATGCAGTGACCAGTCTCATACACCAGTACAACGAGTTAAAGATTGCTCAAGGTGACATCAATCACAAGGTAATGAAGATGCATTACATTGTTATTAATTACAAGATATACTTTTTTAGCAGGGAAAAAGAAAAAAAATATTGTAATCCTGACCCAGTGAATTACTACGTGCTGGTAGTACTGCAGCCCCTTGCCAGCCTCTACAATTACATTCCTGAAAGACCCCACAGTTAGCAAAACCATCATTTACAATGTACTAGGACTTTGGGAAATTTTGGGTTATAGGCACTGACATTTGAGAGCTATGCCTCAAGTTCTATATTGAATGCTTGATGGTTGAAAATAAGCATATAATACAGAGAAATGGTATACATTGTATATGATAGATATTATGATGCCAAAACTCTATGGTACCTCTAATGTTCTAAGCTTGGCCTCCTTACTCCTACAAAGCATCCAGGTGGTTCTGCCACACAGAAGGTTGCCTCAATGCTAACCCAAGTGATGCCATCTGGTTGAGATGCTTCTGCCACCAACTGGTAATGAAGGTCTATATATCAGATCTGTCTTCTGGCCAGCACATGGGGGTATCATATTAACTGTGACATTTAATCCACTTTACCCACATTTTTACATGCAGACACCAAGCTATGATCCTCCTAGCCCTGTACTTTAAGGATGACACTTCCTTTAGTATTAATTCAGAATCACTATTTTTTTTTGTGACATGTTTGAAACATACATAATCGCCTTTTTGTGTCAAGATAAAGAGTCAGATAGGGAAATGTCTTTCAACCATGGTTTTAGGTGAGTAATTGAATCATGCTGTTTTGCATGCTATTTAGGTTTGAGGTTGATATCTCGCATCTATGCATTCCTTTAGGTAGTAAAGGAAGCATGGGATCCTTCAAACATGTGCATGAAAATTCATCCTGCAATTGTTTCAAGATTTGTCTATACCAGATGTCAATGCCGTTGGGAGAATAGTCCTTTAAGGGTTAGAAGGTGAATGTTAGATTTTTTTTCTAATATTTGAATAAGGGTTCTTATACCTTACAAAAAAAAGTTACTTTGAAAAAACCCAGCATTTTACCCCGTAATTTTTGTAAATAAAGATATATGTAATATATTTATGACCGAATCATATTTTTATCTCAAACTTGTTTGCCATGTCTCACATTAGTGACAGCACCAGGAACATAAGAAAAGAGCTCATGCAAGTACATTCATTCTGTAGCTGTCAAGTATAATGTACCAAAACTATAGCCCCCATCACGTATATAGAGGAAAAATGGGTACATTGAAATATTCACTGATTGCATTGTTAGGGAAAGATAGTACTTGAAGCACCTTGTCGTATGCAAAGAATAGCACATATAGATGTTTTATTATACCAGTTTTTTAAGGTATGCATGAAGTGCAAAATTTATAAAATGTTTTCCAGAAAATTTTTAATTTCTTTATCATGGTCTTCTTTCTTTCAAATTATTCGCCATTTCCCGCGTTAGCGAGGTAGCGTTAAGAACAGAGGACTGGGCCTTGGAGGGAATATCCTCACCTGGCCCCCTTCTCTGTTCCTTGTTTTGGAAAATTAAAAAAAAAAAACGAGAGGGGAAGATTTCCAGCCCCTCGCTCCCTCCCCTTTTAGTCGCCTTCTACGACACGCACGGAATACGTGGGAAGTATTCTTTATCATGGTATCATTGAATATTCTTGTATATATTTTTTGTCTTTGTTCATATGTTTCAGGTTTGCTATACTTTTGATGCTGGGCCAAATGCCTGTTTATTTGTCCCTGGGGCTGTTGCTGAGGAGATCCTTGCAATTTTGCTGCTTGCCTTTCCTCCAGATTCATCAGAGACTCCAGATGAATATGTTAGGGGCATCCGTGTTAAACCAATTACTTTATCAAAGGTATGGTCTGTCTGTCAGTCTGTTTGTATCTCAAACAAATCTTTTTATTGTTTTTGTCTTTTCGCTATAATGCAAAGTATGTCAGTGGATATTGCCACCGTATCGTTTAAGAAGTATAGCTTTTTGTAGTTTTATATTTCTCATTTTCATTTCTCTCATTTTATATCCACTGAGAAAATGCTGGATCCAGAACATTTTTGAAATCCATATTGCTATACTCGTGGATGTAATCATTTGATGTTGCTTATTTTATGTCTGCCAAAGAATCTTAGTGAATGACACCAACAAATATTTCTGTTTCTCTTAGTATTTTACTCACAAATGTTTCTAAGCAAACACCTAATCTACACATCCTCTACCACTCCTTAAACCATATTGTTCCTCTTCAGTCTCTATATGTATATGTATGCATACGTTGGATGGGTTGGGCCATTCTTTCATCTGTTTCCTTGCGCTACCTCACTAACGCGGGAGGCAGCGACAAAGCAAAATAAATGATAGATGTATACGTTGATATGTATATGTACGTATATGTGTGTATAAGTGCGTATATATAAAAAGAAAACTTTATACTATCCACCATTTCCTGCATTAGCAAGGTAGCGTTAAGAACAGAGGACTGAGCCTTTGAGGGAATATCCTCTCTTGGCCCCCTTCCCTGTTCCTTCTTTTGGAAAATTAAAAACAAGAGGGGAGGATTTCCAGCCCCCACTCCCCTTTAAGTCGCCTTCTATGACACACAAGGAATATTTGGGAAGTATTCCTTCTCCCCTATCCCCGGGGATAATATGTAAATATATATTTATTTATTTATTTATTTTGCTTTGTCACTGTCTCCCACGTTAGCGAGGTAGCACAAGGAAACAGAAGAAAGAATGGCCCAACCCACCCACATACACATGTATATACATACACGTCCACACACGTAAGTATACATACCTATACATCTCAACGTATACATATATATGCACACACAGACATATACATATATACACATGTACATAATTCATACTGTCTGCCTTTATTCATTCCCATTGCCACCTTGCCACATATGAAATAACAACTCCCTCTCCCCGCATGTGCACGAGGTAGCGCTAGGAAGAGAGAACAAAGGCCACATTCGTTCACACTCAGTCTCTAGCTGTCATGTATAATGCACCGAAACCATTATATGGTTGGGCCATTCTTCGTCTGTTTCCTTGCGCTACCTCACAGCTGCAGGAAACAGTGATTAAGAATAATAATAAAAAATGAGTAGATGGGCCATTCTTCATCTGTCCTGGTGCTACCTCACTGACGTGGGAAATGGCGATCAAGTATGATATAATATAATGACATACAACTAATGTATATGTGTACACAAGACAATTTGAGGAAGTTGATTTATTAATATTTTATCATTTCTCATATTGATACAGAGACATTAGTGGCTACTGTATAGCCAGGATTCCAAACTTTAGGAAGAACTCATATCTTGACAAGAGTCTAATACAAATGTAATTTAATTTCAATTTCTAGGAGCTGATGTCCTTGATAGATGAAGATGTTAAGAGTGGAAGGCTAAAATACTTGATCCACACCAAAGTGGGTGATGGACCTCAAATTATTCGGGATGCTGCATTTAGTCTCCTAGATCAAGCAACAGGTCTACCAAAGTCAGCTGGATGTATTTCATAGGGTAGGATATATAGGTTTTTCTGCCGTAAGCAATATGCACTAGCCCTGCCTATTGGCAAGATGGTATGAGCAGGAGAGAGGTAGTAGGGAGGAACATTTAGGCATGATCATTAGGTAGAATTAGTTGGTAGGAGGAATAGATAGAAGTCGTCTTTATGAACATTAGGTAGGAGCCTCAGCAAACACTGTGCTAGACTTGCCCTCTGCCAGTGGCCTGTTAAGGGTGAGACACTAAAGGCTTAAGAAGTGGCACTAGAGTTCTTTAGTTATGGAGGCTGTTCCCATGGCCACCCCTTTAAAGAAGTTCCAGTTGGAACAGGCATCAGAAATATAGATAGATAAGATAAGGGGTCAATTTAGACATTTTATCTGAATGCTTGCATAAACCCTTATCAATTTCATCTCATTTAAAAGAAGACAGAATCAAGAATAATCATTAGTAATGTTTAAGGAAAAGAAGCATACCTATGTCAATCATTTTATAGAACTAGTTTGTAAAGGAAAAATTAAGTGGTTACATTTCTTAATATATGTTAACTGCCTTGATGGCAAAATTAAGGTCATTATTGAAAATTTTTTCCTTATGATACAATCAAGGTGCATGTGATGGAGCTTAGCAATCTTGAAGCAGCCTTAGAGATTGTGCATAGTACAATTACAAGTGGTACTTGAATACTGAATAACTCAGTCATATGCAGGGTATACAGAACAATCTGATTTTTTAGTATGTGATTGTTTGATATTACTGAAAAGAACATAATTTTTATGACTTTTTTAAACTATATTTAAAGTCTTCATTTTCCTAGTTTCGTTAGGATGTTTGTTGCACAATTTCTGCAGCTACCATGGTGTGGCATTCATGAAAGAATTCATGTCGTTTTCATTCTTAGCAATACAGTTCTCCACATTGTGTAACTTAGATATATATATCTAAGATTGTTAGTTTTCACTGTTTTTCTTTTGACAAGTGACTATGTTCTGTTCACTTTTTCTGCGTGAACCAGTAATGTAGAGGTACAAAATAGTACATTATCCATTGTGCCTACAGTTTACTTGTGGCCTATTTCTTAACGTGAGATGTCGTATAACAGCTAGTTATACGAATAAAACAAAGGGTTTTTGTCTGAATAGAGTGAGTTATTGTTTTTGTTAAACAATGTCGATGCATTTTTTTAAGTATAGATGGTATAATGTTAGCTTGATATCATGATAGAATATTGGAATATACCCTAGAGTTTTTTAAGGAAATGAATGGTTTAGTTTTCATGCCAGTGTATTGTAAATGACTTTCCAGTTTGTTTGATTATAGTAACCCATCTCAGACTAAGAATAAGGCATAAATGCTCCTGAAATACATGAGAGCTTCTTTTGCTTGCCTTCCAATCATGTATTCATTCATTTCCTATGTATATTCTTCAAGCAAATTTTGCATTATTGGTTTGTATGAGAATTCTAAAACGCCCAGATCATTACTAATCATCTCCAGTTTTAAAAACTTTACGCTTTAAAGCAATCAGTATTTGTAGATAATCCTATCGTGTCCAAACAGTTTGTGGACATGAAATATAACTCTTTGTTGAGGAAAAAGAAAAAAGAAAGAAATTAATTGTGAAGATATATATGTGTCTATGCTTGAGAACAAACCACAGAAACCAGGCCTTTAAATTCTTTGTACAAAAGGCAGAATAGGCCCATTTGCATGGAATGTCAGTATGATTGAAGAAGTTTATATAAACTTTTTAACAACTAGGCACCAAGAAACTGAACATTGCTTGTTTCAGTGAATGAGTGCCCTCCATGTATTTATCTAAGGCCAGAGAGACACCATATCTGATAGATGTCATCAGAGATCTGACATTTTATGTGACCAAGCCAGGCCTTTTAAGGAGAAAGAATAAAAGGAATACTGCAGTAGTATGAATTTAAGGGGAAGTGAAAAGCTCACCTTTTAAAAGTGTTACAGATTGTAGTTATTAGGGAAAGGCATAAGAAGGTAAAGACCTTCATAGATCAGCCAAAAGGGAAACAGATATCACAGCCCACCCTTGAATTTCTAATAGCTACATAGTAATTTTGAGACTGACTTGCTGAGTACCATGTGGCTTGATAAGTGATAGAGTTAGACAAGCTGCCAGCATCCAGTAGCAGAGAGCAATATGTACAGGAGAAAAAGAGAACAAGTATCATGGCACTGAGAATGTGGGGTCAAGTTTATGAGATGGAATAGTAGTGTCTATAGCTGTATATCTTTAGAATCAGCTCTGTCAGCATGATTCAGATATTACCTGGACCTCATCTGACAATCTTTGATGAAGTTGCTGCACTGTCCCCTCTACTGTTACCTCTTGCCACATGAGACCATCATTCCTGAGTAGCATTACATCACCACATTTGCATCCAACCCATATGAGATTGTACAGATTGCTACAAGAACAGCCCCATTCCAAACATTATTAACATCATTAGTGATTATTGAATTTTGTATTAACCTTCTCCCTTGCCTTCTTTCCCTTTGTATATATGTAAAATCTTAAATAACAATTCCTTATCTGTAACACCCATTTTATGTTTGAATTTTTTCTATATTACTAGCTTTTGGCTGCAGAGGTTAAACTATTGATTATTTTCATGAGTAATAGTAATGATGATAGTAGTAGTAGTAAGAAATTATGTTCCTCAGATTTGGGAATAGTACTCCTTACAAGGAGGAATTAGTCTTTAGTACAAGTAGAGTTGCTGCTTAGAAAAGATTTGCCAGTTTTTGTCAAATTCTTCTCTCATTAGAAATAGATTTATATATATGATATGGGGTTTCCAGAATTATTTAGATATTAGTAAGATAGTATATGTTTAGTATATGGGTCAGTAGAGCCAACAGAGATGAGAAAGCTGTCAGTAATATTAAAAGGAGAAGTAGGAAGAAAATATATTATAGAAGTGAATGAGAACTGGTTGTGTCTGCTTTCCTAGCAAGTCATACAAAATGAGATGGTCCAGAAAAGAGAAATTGGAGCAGATTGGAAAGATGTAAAGAATGCCAAGATAAGTCATCACCATATAGGGATTTAGGTGGCTTGTTGAAGAAATAAGTTTCATTTTGAAATGGAGAATGAGATGGGAGACAGGACAGAACCCCTGGAACATTGCCGATGGTCATGAAAAGAGAGGTTTATCCATCAGCAGTTATGGAAATAGAGTGATCAGAGAAGAAAGAAGATGAAAGAAAGAGAATAGAGTGATCAGAAAATCTGAGAGGGGAGTTTGAAGATCAGAATTGTATGCTGAACCTTGTCATGGGTTATAACACGAAATTCACCATAGTCTTGCAAATAGAATAAGTAAAAACAGAGTGGATATCACGAGTGTCATGGTAATCTGTGCTAGTGATAGCAGTTTGCAGCATGCAAGATGATTAAAGAATTGAAAGTTAAGGAGAGATTAAAAAATTAGTCATAGATTTAGACTTCTTTGAGATGGTCTATACCAATGCATGTTTCCAAGACATATGAAAATGTTTGGATTTTAGGTAAAAGCAAAGTAGGAGCAACATCATGCACATGCTCAGAGGCAGACATCTTCAGAACCTGAGGGGATTGCTGTTTGGTATGTATGCCTTGCTAATGTCCAAAGTGTTTTATGGATTGCATGAAAGATTTTTTGCAGCAGGCAGTACAATCAGTGTGAAATGCTTAACGGGGTATAGGGAATTGGAATCATCCAAAAGAATTGGGATAGAAATGTCAAAACTCAGCTTTGTAAGGAGGAAAAACGCTGTTGTATTGGTAGTTAAGAAAATGGATAGACAAAGGTTTATAGTCATATATTTTGCCCAGGAAGAAGAGCAGCTTATCGTTTTTACTTTGGATGAAGGATTGCTTTGCCTTATGAATGCAATATTAATGATTATTTGGAGATAAAATGAGGCAGTTATAGTAAGGAAAGTTTTTCTAAATCTAATAGGCTGGATTCCTTGCCTGAATGGCCTTGGAACAGAAGTAATCATCCATGAAGTAAGTGAACGGTAGTCTTAAAGGAAGAGGATGTATATGTGCCTGTATTACCATAACAACCTTTGGTAATGCTTGACAAAGAGAAGTAACACCTTGGTAAAGGGAACAGTCTTTCCAGGCAAAACAGAATAACAGCTCATCCTTATTTTTGTTCAAGCAACTCTAATAAGGTTTCATAGTGAAAGAGGAGGATTAGTATAAGAAATTGTGAAGTATGGTCTGGTAAAATTTGTTGTGGTTTATCATGTGCTTCCATACACTCTTTAGCATATGTCATGCAACAGTTATGATAAACACAGTGTAGTACAATGTTGCCTGTTTGATATCTTTCCCTTTTGTCATAACATTGTAATGACATTCAAGTACGGGATGCCCAAGGCATTCAAATATAGTAGTCTTCCATTGTATTTAGGGTAATTCCCATTGTTAGATCATCTTAATGCCTACCATTTGTGCTTCCTTTGTGCCTGAAGGGCTATGAAAGACATTTACTGTGTCATCTAAGCATAATTGGAGACACACATACTGAGAGTAGGAGTTAAGTGGATTTTTGTCACTCGGTAGTAGTGAACTAGTTGTTAACACTTTGCTGGCCCAGTTGTCATCTACAAGGTGAACTGGGGATGTGGTAGCTAGTGGTGGCTAGCTAACAAATGCTTTAAACAAATGTAATTTGTGACTTTTTATGATAATGTACATGCTGTTTCTGGTCATACATTATCTGTTTTTATATTTTTGTGTTTGAAGGTCATTTCTCTACCATACCGATTGAAAAATGAGTACATTATGCACAACTGGTGCAATCATCATAGTCACTGAAAGGTATGAAGAATGTAGCATATAAGTTGGTTAGTTTACAGAGTATCACTTTTTTTTTTCTTTTTTTTTTACAATTTCTGCTCAAGCATTATTTATATGTGCATATATTTGATGCTTAATATGACACAAAGATGGATATAGTGATACAGCCTTACCAAAGGTGACTTCACAGGTGGTGGAACCTTCTGCAGGCAGATCCTGTTGGCAGTATATCTGTTTTAATATCATTCTCCCTAAATTGTACATTAAGAAGTGGAAAAGATGGTTGTATTTTAAAAATTAATGGTGTATGTATTTTATTGATCAGCACGTATGTTTGTGATAGTTAACCAAGTAAGGATTGTAGTATATTCTGGAATGAGGATGGTTTTAGAGGAAATGGAGGAATTCTGTAAAGAAATACATTTTGTAGTAATAATGGTTGACTAATTTAAGAAAAGAGTTGGAGAAAACTAAGGATGCCTTTGGTTGCCATGTTGCTTGATACATACATTTATGATACATCATCAGTGTAGAATATGTGGTGTAGTAGAGAAATCTTATTGGTGTTCACTTTTTATTTCTCTTTGTAATATTTAATTTTTGTTTGAATTTATTGAATAGAAGCTGTCTCTGGAAATTGTTATGAAGGATCTGTAATCAACTAATTGACACCTGAAAGAGGAGAGGTCTCGATCAACCTTTCTTTGTGAGGGCTAAGTCTTATGTTGTGCACTTCTCTTGGTTGTGGAATATTTTTAAAGTTCAGCTGAGGGTATTCTCTAGGATGCAGAAACAAAACTATAAGAAGTTTTCGTATGTGTTAAGAAAGATTTTTTTAAATGAAAAAGTTTACAATAGAAAGGTTGTTGAGAGCATAATATGAATGTATTTTCAGAGGAAGGCAGTGCAGTTAGAAATGATTGAGTCAGGAATTAGGACCTGAATAAGATGATGCTGAATAGTATTAGTTGGTTGAATTGAAATGTTGAATAAAGAGAATAGTAGTGAGATCAGTTAAATGAAATAGATTGTTATACATAAGGTAAGGATCCTGTGTTTGATTTAATGAAAGGAAAGGTAAAGAACGTATTGGGAGGGATTTGTTTTGAGAGTTCATACATTACAAAGAGATGCTGAAACATTCATATGGTCATTCATGCATAACATCATATGGATTTACAAGAAATGTCAAAATATTATTTTTTACCTTTTTGTAAAGTTAGGACTTAACTGTAGTGTTTTAGGCTTGATTGCAATAGGTGTTAGTGCTGTGTTATTCTTTTTGTAGTTTATTACTCTGAATAAGGTGGTTATGGGTATTTATACATAATGTAGAGTTGAATTATTTATTTTGTAGTTTAATAAATACAGTGAAAAAATTTTCTTTCTTGAACTTTCCTGAATATACATATATATATATACTGAACAGCCTTAGCGACAATTGAGACCTGAACTGGAAAGAAAGTACTACTTATAACAAGAGTCTACTCTGAAATCCAATGGGCAGCTTCTGAAATCTTTCTTTACTCACCATTATACAAAACTTTTCCACATTTAGATATATTCTTGTTTCATACTTTTGATACTATGAAAGTTGCATATTCATTTTCATCTTCCAGCATGGTTTTTAATGAAAGTGAAAAAAAAAAAAGATACAAATGATAGATATCCTTTAAGAAACTCATCATGTCTGATTCAAGTCATCCTGCAACTTATTTCTTTTCCTTCTGTGCCCTCCTTTTAAGTCCTAGAACACATCCTGTTGCCTCTTACGTTACTTTAGCCTTTGGTAACAAATGTTCTGAGAAGTGAAATCACAGAAGGCATTGGGAGGTAAGTTTGAATGGAGAAAAACTGGAGGAAGTAAAGTGTTTTAGATATCTGGGAGTGGATCTGGCAGCGGATGGAACCATGGAAGTGGAAGTGAATCATAGGGTGGGGGAGGGGGCAAAAATTCTGGGAGCCTCTATAACCCATGGTTATTGCAAACTTTTAGTCTTCCTCTAGCATGTATGTAGACAACTGCTAGAAGGCAACTGATGAACACCATCAATCAATCTAGGAATTTTGGCTGGCCTGCAATATCATGGTGACAATCAACAACAACACATAAAAGAAAACTGGGAAGAAGTTACTGATCATTGTCATAATGGTGTAAGTTGTAATGCATGGCCCATTGTTGTCAGTGACCCTGCTAGATTCAACTCTGGTTCCAGCTATTACACAAGAGGTCATAGGTCATGTAGTGGTCCTTAAGAAAACCAGCAACAATATGCAAGAGTTTGTGGACATACAAGGGGAGACATTAGCTAATGAGGAAGTGCAGAAGCGGGCTAATCAGCATGTTATATGAAAGGAGGAGAATTTGGAAATAAAATGCTTCCTTTTGGAAGAACCCTGACAACAAAATTATTGTTTGTGTAAGTGAGGGCTCTCAGATTGTAGAGGATGTCAGAAAACTATCTTGACTGAAGGCAATGCTGTGCAGCATAGTGAAGAGGGGCATATAACAAAACATGAGTAGTTACTCTGTGGTGCTTTTTAAAAGAAATAAGGCAAGTCAGTCCACCCGCAATATCCTTTTCTAAAAGCATTTAAAATCCACAACAAGAACTGGATCCATCTCCTAGGATGGATTCTGCCCTCTTACAAGTTCCTGTTACCTCACCTCCTACTGCCAGTTTGTTGAAAAGAAATACCATTGAATGGTGACTTGTCATATTATTATCTTATGTAAGGCATTTTTGATGTGTACTCTATTATTTTTCTTTTGTCTGATTCAAGTCATCTTGCAGTTTATTTCTTTTCCTTCTGTACCCTCCTTTTAAGTCCTAGAACACATCCTGTTGCCTCCTACGTTCCTTTAGCCTTTGGTAACAAATGTTCTGAAATTTGACAACCTTTGGAGTAAATGTGAATATAAGCAAGTTTTAGGTTTAGCAGGGGTGGGAGACAGATTAGTGGGGGTATGACTTTAAATTGAGAAAAATTAGAGGAACTGAAGTGGCAGAGCAAACATGGCAACGAATGGAACCATGGAAGCAGGAGTGTATCATAGGGAGGGTGAGGGGACAAAGGTTGTGGGAGCACAGGAATGAGTAGAAAGGGATATTGTTATATGGTAGAGCAAAAATGGGTATGTTTGAAGTCCCATCAATATTTTTTGGATGCATAGCATTGATTATTGGTAAGGTTATGTGGAAGAGGGTGAACATGTTGGAAATGAAATGTTTGAGGACAATAAATGAAAGGGTAAGAGAGAGGTATGGTGATGGAGAGAGCATGGTTAAGAGAGCTAGAGAGGGTGTGCTGAAATGTTTTGGATGTAAGGAGAGAATGAATGAGGAAAGGTTGACAGTGAGGGTATATATGTCAGACGTGGAGGGAACAAGGTGAACTGGGACACCAAATTGGAGATAGAAGGTTGGAATGAAAAAAAAGGCAGTAAAAATAGTATTTTTATACTATTTAGTTTAAGAGATAAGTTAGTGTCCCGCAGCTCTATAGTCTGCAAATCTGTTTTCTCAGTTGTTCCTATGTAGAGTTTCCAGTGGCATTATCTCTAAAAGGATAATAATACGTTTGTATTTCGTACTTGCATTGAAATGATTATTCACACATACAACTCTACTGGTTTAGAGCACAGATATTCTCTGACAGTGAAGTATTACCATAACGGTTAATATCCCCCGAAGTTGTCACAAAACCAATCTTTTGCACTTTTTTGGGAGGGAACATTAATCATTCCGTTCACCATACATGTGTCTTTTGTGGATAACATCTGACAAATTATGAAATGCAAAATCTTTATGGAGGAGATTTCAACGCCTTGGTATGACCTGAGCCAATAATTAACTGTCATGACTAATAGAATCGTTATGTGCAAAAGTAGATTATTCGTAGAAGAGGTATACATTTGGTGTAATTCTAACCTCATTTTTTTTTCATTCAACATTGTAACTACACGTTTCCTTGCACGTTAAATCCAGGTGTTTTTAGACAAAAAGGAATTCAAAAACAACAGACCACTGGGTCCTTTCTAGGGTGATAAGCGATAGTGAAAGGTTATAAGAAATTCACAGCCTAGAGGGGCTAAAGAAGAAAGGTATACAGATGATTCAAAGGGAAAAACCTGCACATTTCATGTAACTAAGGAAGCGAAAATAATGTTAGTTGCTGTTGTAACCATGTGGAACCGTGTGTTTTGTGTGAATTTGTCTTAGTAACTGATATTTTACGAAAATATTGGAAAGCACGAAAAATGGTTTGAAATTTTTTTTTTCCAGTGCTTGTGATATTTCTCGAACGATGATAAGCCTGATTTAGTTTTTTTCTTATTCACACTGTTTAATGGCCTCTAATGTTGACGCGGCAGATAATTTAAGACAATTAGTCTAGCTTTCATATTCACATTTTATGGTCCGGCCTTTGAGTTCCTGGTGCAACTTAGTGCCCGGGAGAAGTTGCCATCATTGTGAAACTAATTGGGTATAAGTAAGGCTTTATAAGGGTGTTAATAAATATTTTCGAATGTTTTTGTTATCCCTAAACAATGTACTTAGAAAGATCTATAGAGAAAACGGATAACTGATAGTATTAAAACTGTGACTTTGATATAATAGACGTCGGTCGAGTGCGGGTTTAGCAGTACTAAGTTGGCATTGATTAAAAATTTACGACGATTTTGTGAATTATCGAATATTTTACATGAAAAGGTTCGTATGTGATTGAAGTAGACAACCAGACACAACGGTTGATGAGTAAGAATTACTTTGCTGCGTATTAATGCATTGAACACAAATTTACATGCAAGAAAATCCGTACTTAGAACACGTCAACAAATATAAAAATTGAAGTAAAACTCACTAAGTAAGAAATGCATTCAGTGCATGAATTAAAGGTAACACAGTGCTTAACTTACAAGAAAATGCCCTTAGAATGATCAAAACAACAGTAACTTTCATGTTTTATGACCTGATGGGTGATGAAAACATTTAAGTTTCTTTAATGTCATTGAAGTAAGCCAGTCTTTATACTTCTTTGAATGCTGAGACTGTATATCAATGTAAGTCATGTTAAAGCTCCTTTATAATCAACTTTTAGATTTCCGAATGAATATTGTTACCCGAGTCTGTAGCTCGTACTTAATTTTGATTATGATATTGATATGATATTTTTACCCTATCACATCGTCGTCGTCAAGGTAAAAGTACTAAAAACTTTAAGTTAGACATTCGTACATGAGCATACTACAAAAACAAGAGGACAACCAGAGAGAACAATTTCATACATGATTACGACCGTCACATCATGTCACGACATTTTACGGGATCGTAACGTGACGCTGAAGAATATTACCGTACTGTGGCAGTATCTGGATAGTATGTTCAGAGACGCTAAATATCAGTGAATATAAATAACATTACAGAAATAACAGCTTCGAAAAGATTTCAGCTCGACATAAAACTTAACAAAAGATAGTTTTTTTTTTCATTAAATTGTCTTTTATTAAGATTCTATAAAGCTGAATTGTTGCATCTTCAGTCAATGACTCGTATAATATGAAGTTACAACCCTTGGGCACGTTTATACTACCCATGATGGCCTGATCTTTGAGTTAATCCTGCGGTTCAGGTCAAATGTCACGCCTAGGTACGCGATTGTCCCAATGCCATGCGTAAGGGGTTATGGGTGATCACATTGCTTAGGTCCCTGAGAATAGTCTGTTTCCTCAGGTGACAAATATAACCATTAGTTAACATCGATGATACGACGGCCGGGCTTTTGACTTGGCCATGTGCTATGAGGTCCTCTTCATTGGACTTACACCATTGAATTACCTGACCGACCCCTGTTTGCCGCACATGGTCACCCAAGCGACCATCCCGGGAGATGCCATAGAACCGCTACGGCAGGACAGCTTCTCAAGCTTCCTCACACAACCTGCCAACAGCGTCATGGCTGCACACAATACGTCGTAGACCGCTGCCTTCGTTTGATGAACAACAAACGCAAAATGATTCTCACAGGCATTCTTAGCTCTGTGAGGTGTGTAACTCTGTATTCCGTATGGGCGCATTCATTTTTTCCTAACATACAGCCATGGACGAGCTACACGGTTGGGTAAACTTAAGTTGCGGAGTATCTAACCTGAAGTCTCAACTTGGATACGAACGTTTCTTGTAGTGGACCAAGCACGAAATGCTCATGCCATCCTCGGACAAACACCACTCTTGATTTTATTGCATGTAATAAAGGCTTAACTCTGGCTCTGTTATGGTCATGAAGACCATTATGATCACCATCAACATCGTTTATCACTGTCGCGGACAGATCACGCTGTGAGCCGACCCCGTCACCCACCTTACTGAGGCCCCCAGGGTGCCGGGGGAGGAGTAGGAGGAGGGTCGGGGGTAAGTATCGTGTAGCGGACCCATCACCCGGCTCCCTCAACCCACTTGGGAGGGACGGTTGGGGGGTGGGGGTTTGTAGCGCCTCACACACACATGCTGCTCCCACCAATCACCGACCGAGCGCCTGAGGGTGACGTCTGACAGTGGTGGTTTCAAATGGATAGGTCGTTATGTTCTTCTCCACGAACTTACCTTGGTGTGCCATCCGTCAGAACCATCAACCCAGCAACACACACCTGCTGCTGTACCTGGGCGCAGACGTGCCCGTCCACATACATTACTAGCGGCTGACAGGTGGATGGGTCGGCTGTCCCATGGCATCACCCACCTGTTCTCCTCCTGCCTATCGCCACTGACCCGTCTTGGTTTATATATATATATATATATATATATATATATATATATATATATATATATATATATATATATATATATATATATATATATATATATTCGCCGTTTCTTACATTAGCGAAGTAGCGCCAGGAGCAGACGAAGAAAAGGCCTCATTCGCTCACATCCATTCTCTGTCATATATAGTGCACCGAAACCATAGCCCTCCAATCTTTTTCACTTGCCTCAGTGCTCCCAGAACCGACCTCCTCACCCACCCTATGACTCATTTGCGCTTCCATGGTTCCATCCGCTGCCGTGTCCACTCCCAGCTATCTAAAACACTCCACTTCAAATCTATTTTTTCCATTCAAACTCACCCCAACTAACCTGTCCCTCTGCACTGCTAAACCTAATAACCAATATCTGCAGTGTTCCACTTGAATCTGCCACTAGCACTGTTTCATCACCAAACAACAGCTGACACTTCCCAGACTCCCCTCATTCCGTAGAGACTGCATACTAGCCCCTCTCTCCAACCTCCTACCAACCGATCCCTAAACAGTCAAACAACCATGGTAACATCACACACCCTTACCACAGACCCACCCTCACTCGAACCGTCACCCTTCTCTCTGTCTAATAGCACACACTCCTTACACTCTTGATAAAAACTCCTCACTACTTCTAATAGCCATATGTATTCGTAGCATCTTCCCCAAAACATCTCTATCAAACCTATCATATGATTGCTTCATATCCGTGAATGCAACATACAAATCCTTCTGTTTCTCTAAACCTTTCTCACAAGAAATCTTCAATGCAAAGACCTGATCCACACATCCCCTTACCATTCCTTAAACCACATTGTTTCTCCCTAGTCTGATGTGCTGTGCGTATGTCCACCCTCTCAATCATCACTCTCCCATGCAAATTACCAGGTACGCTCAACAAGCTTATACCAGTATACTTCGAGCACTCGCCTTTTTCCCCCTTTCCTTTATACAGTGGATTCCGCCAGTCCTTTGGCACCTCACCATGATCAATACATATGTTGAAAATCCTAACTAACCAGTTAGTAACACAGCCATCCCCTTTCTCAAGACATTCAGCAGCAATACCATCCACTCCAGCCGCCTGCCTCATTTCAGCTTATGCAAGGCTTTCACCACTTCTTTTACACCAAACCACTTGCAAAGGCTCACATCGCTTACCTCACCGACCTAAATGCCCAAATTCTGCCGCCACACACACACACACACACACACACACACATATATATATATATATATATATATATATATATATATATATATATATATATATATATATATATATATATATATATATATATACTAACATTTCTTGCAGTTGTGCAATACCCACTATGATCGTATTTGTTGTGAAAAGCTAAGTTCAGGACCCCAAGAACGACAACATTGCCAACGACGTGACGCACGCGCGTAATAAAATGGGTTCAATAAATCCATCATTATTCCATGTTAGGACATACCTTTCCGGCAACACCCAACCATATTCATAAAAGTATAGCTTCACAAGGATAATGTCCAAACTCAGACTTAGCACGTATGCTGAGAATATGAGTAGCTGTCCCTTAAGGATAACGGAACGAGCACACAACGGCACGAGCCTTGAGTATGATGGCTTGATGTTGAGAATAAGTTTCAAAGGCCAGACTATTATATCCAAGGGTCGCAGCATCATACTGATGAAGTTGATTTATGTTGCTTTCACCGAGTATATGGCCGTTAGTGAATGCATTTATATTTATATATGTATGAACGCGTGGGTTACGGCAGCACACAAGTGTGTACGTACCTAGGTGAGTGGTGTACAGGTGCGAGGGGCGGGTATTCACCTGTCCGGCGGCCGCAAGGTCAGTGAACGCCCACCAACCATCGCCAGCCCTCCTGCTCCTCCTCCTCCTTTTTCAGCATCCCTAAGAAAAACTACTTCGTCTTACGAAGTACAAACTAAACAAAAGCTGACATTATGCGATGGATTTCTTTCACTCCAAGGGAAGAGATGCAGGACTTTTACATATTTTCATAAAAAAAAGATTGCCAACGATAATTCAGCGAAAATGTTTCGCAGCGTGCCCATCCCCTCCCAGGCCCCACCACAACAGACTGACTCAGGCAGCCTCCTACCCACCTACTTCCCGGGTTCCACCGGTTTCTCGTGTTTCTCTTGATCACAAAATTTTAAATTACCGTAGAGACTCCCTAGTCCGTGCTTAGCTTGAGCTATTTAAATCAAATTCAAACCGTCACTTACATACGTACTCTTCATTGCAAACGTACAATTATTTTCGTTTTTAAATGTCATCCTCATCCCGCCTGTTGTTGCCTCTCACTCGTGTCTCCTCTGACACGCTGCCTCCTCTGCGTGTGCAACACACCACACACACACACACACACACACACACACCACTCTATTTTTGCATGCATTATATCTGCATACTTTTATTCTTTTGGTAAAAGTACCAGGTACTCCTTTTATTACCTTTTCCTTTATCTATCTACCTACTGTACAACTAAATGTAAACTTCCCTGTGTTTTTATCTACGAATACCTTCTTTGAAACCTTACTTAACCTAATACATTACACAGAAATTCCATTTTTGATGCTCTTCAGCCTATAGATTTGAAGATCAAGGCCAATATACTGCTTGTACGTATTTGGATTACATATAGTGAACTTTATAATAAGTTTACAAGTTCCCATCTCAAGATGAACATAATGCTAACCTTGTCACCGCCTGGCCACCCACCCCTGTTGAATCCCCGACCCCAATCCTCCCATCCTCCCCGCACGCCGCCGTCAGTCCCGCCAGCAGGAGCAGCAGCCTCGCAACAACCAGTAATTACTGCTGCTTGTTCTGGTCTCCTGCACCACTAATCACTTGCGCTTCACTGGCAGCGGCTGAAGTGTGGTACATGAAGGATTTTAAAATGGTTGTGGAGTGGTAGGTGAAGGCGGGTTCTGACACTGAAGTATGGTAGCTGCAGTATTTAAAAGTGGATGACAGGTGGTAGTTAAGGGAGATTTTAAGATGGGTGAAGTATGGTAGTCACAGAGGCATTCTGAAATGGTTGAAATTTGATAGTTTCAGAATGGATTCTTTGAGGAGCCTGCCGCCTTGTTTACCGCACAGTTGGGTATGCCAGGGGCAGGAGGTACACGGGTGATGTCTCAAACTGCTTGGGTAGCCCGGTATCGGGAGCTGTTCAAGGCACAATACTAGCGCTAGGAAGCTATGATACTTCCTCGGGTACTATATCCGGCATCAGGTGGTATATATAGTACTAACCTTCACTGTATTGTACATATCAAATGAATGCATCTTAAATGCAAGGGATAATGTATTTTTCTCCCCAGGCGAATGCAGTACAACACAGAACTGTTGTACATGGTGCCGTGCATGTGCAGTATAATCCTGGGTATCACACAGCGTCAGACAGGTATACCACAATATCCTATACATAGCGCCAGACATTTTTGGTATAGTCCAAGGCTCCCTGGCATCAGGTGGATATGGTATAAGTCAGAATGCTATACATGGCGCCATGCACATGTGGTATCACCCAAAGTACTATATCTGGCTGGCCCTGGGGGCACTGTATGGTACAGCCAAAGCTACTATATATGGTGCCAAGTGTTACTGTGTGTTATAGGGAATGATACTATATTTGGCACCGGGCGGGTATAGAGTATAGCCCAAACTACTGTGGTTGGTGGCATGTATAGCTAAAACTACCATAGTTATCACCAGTCGAAGAAGTAGCGTCTGGTCGGAGGTTGACATTGTAGAACAGCAATTTTTCAAACTGTTGCTGATGTTGCAACGATCATTGCTCTCTACCTGCTGAAATGACCTTCCCTTGAAAATTAAATCCTTGAGTTCAACGGTGATACGATCCTAGATTACGATGGTAGAACTCTTGGGTCTGATAGTGTAATGGACCTTTAAACTAACTGTAAGGCTAAGGTCAAACGTCACTATTATTACCAAGGGGCATACACGTCGTGCTCAGGAAGTTAAGCTCGTTTTAAAGTTCACTCTAAAAAAAAACATACCTAAGTCCAGTGAGCATTTGAGCTCAGTTTTGTTATTATAGAACAAATAGATTTGTAGGTTTCATATCGGTATCAGCTTAATGTATATATATATATATATATATATATATATATATATATATATATGCTTCTGATGAGTCAGTGAACCCTGAGCGTATTATGAAATGCACTGCATCCGGTGTTTACTTCGTCCATGTGATCCATATTATATGAGGCTCGTGTAACCGGAGTGAATAATCTTCAGAGTTCAAGAAGCCGGACAAACAGTCTCGTTAGAGATAAACATTCTTGTAAGTGTTGTATCAGCTGAAGGAGCTTGAGACTTAGCTGAAGCCCAGCGTGCCATGAGTGGTAAAATTGACGAGGTAAACATTTAACTGCCGGGCTGCCCCGCGCTGCCGGACCCGCCCTCTGCCCGCATCTTTTCTCAGGATGAACAGGGACTTCCACAGCCACTCCTCCACCAGCCTCACGCGCGATGCTGCTAGACCCGCCCTCCGTCTCTGGTATAATGCCTCAACATGAACTGCGACATCTTATTTACCTTACGTACCACAAAGAGAAAAATAAACTCCAGTAACTGTCTGTATGTTAGGTTAGATAAGAGTATTAGGTTTATGGGAATTTGGTTACTTAAAGTCCGATAACGAATGTTTGATAGACCAGTTATCAATGTCTAGATAAAAGATTAGAATACACATATTTGGTCACATACAGAACCTTAGTAGAAAGTGGATTTAACTTTTTAAAGGATTTAAAATTTTGGGTCACAACTTCAGTAGAAGAGCTTCCTTCTCTAACTCGTCAGAAAGGTAGTCATTGAAATGGTCGACTGTTTTCTGTCTTCTTTAAGGAAGGATTTATCAGTTTCATATCAGAGAACATGAGGGACGTGCTGACGTATTTAAACATACATGTAGTGTGGTCTGTTTGTAGCTCAGTCACAGCCCACAACTGTAACTGCTTGGATAGCGGATCGTGCGTCACTATAGTGCTAAGCCATCGTGCAGGATAATGACGAGATCCCCTAATATCCACAACTGGAGTATATTCCTTATTTCTGTTCAAGTATATTGCTTCCCTTGCTGATCTTGCTCCCTGCAAGATCACTATCACATTTTTTCCTGTGGTGAGAAGAAAAAGAAGCTTAGACAAGGAAGGTCTTGTTGTGACGGACGTAACTGACGGGGAGCAAGTGAAGTTTGGAAATCCCATATTTTGCTGTTTGTGATTCCATATCATTTGTGATAATACTACAGTATTTGAGCGTTACGGGGAGAGTTTTCCACTCGTGTTGCTCCGTCGTGTCTGTGATAACTGTTTGTGTGTTATGGGAAAAGTTTTCCCATTCGTATTACCACATCTTTTAACTCGGCATATACTATGTCTTTATTATTATGCATATACGCACAGCACATTCTAACTTAAACCAGGCATGTGTAAATGGGATTATTGTTCGTGACTATTATTTGTCTTTATGGGAGAGTTTTACAACCGAATGTTTTCTTTCTTCTTTGAACCAGGAATTCATAAAGGCATTGCCACCACTGAATCTTCTATACAGGATAAGTCAAATGTCCTGTGGGAGGCAGATAATGATTGTCATGAAGACAGGATAGCCACGGACATTATAGCACCCGGGGGCACTCCTGCACAAGATACTGGCAAGATTTCTCCCTGGGAATTGACCTTTTTACATAATATAGCGATGAAGTAAATGTAAACGGCTTAAACACAGTTTTGATTTGTTTTATATAAAAAAAAAAATGATGGAAATAAGTCACTTGACCCCCAGGGTGGCGGTGTAACGATATTTTTTCAGTTTCTTGAGCACGACGGTACGACCCTTATGATGGATGACCTTTGCTTTGACCCTTTAAAGATCAAGCCAAAAGTCAGGCCTTCATACCTAAGGGTTGCACAGTCGTTGCTCAAGGAAATGATGGTATAACTGCTTGATTATTGAAACTTGTAAACTTGAAAACGCTTATTAGATGGACGTCGCTATCAACAACCGTTCTAGTGTATTCAGTAAATAAATTTCATATTGAATTTCATTTTAGATTCTTAACTATAAAAGAAAACCTTGGATCACAAATTTCGTGGTAAAACCGACGTACATGAGTATGATAAACGAAAAGCTAAACTCACAATCTCTTATCTGTAATTGAGAAATCCGATGTGAAGTGTTCACACGATTTAATCTGCAGCGGCATCACTGTAAGCTATGGCAGTATTTATAACAAGCCCTTAAGGTGAAGAATCAGTTTGTTGTTAATGGTTCTTGGCTCCGGGAGTACATTGTGGATTTCTTGTCAGTTCCCGACGCCTGTGACAGCATCACAGGTGTAGAACATTCCTATATATCTATCAATTTTCCTATTTTACAGTTACGGCCATGAATCATGTTTAAATGCTCTTAGCCACAGTAATCACTCAAGTGAAAATATGATGAGGAACGTTGTTATAATTCAAATAATGATTTAGACAGCATGGTTAGCAGCCGAAAATTGTACGCCCTAGATGATATTAATGATATCTTCATCAGCATTTCGCATGGTTGATTTTCTAATAAAGAGTAGGTGAATATTCATCTGGACAGTCAGCTGACATTGAACTTTTACATAACGCGACCCCCGTACCTCGGTCCGTATGTTCGACTGCCGTCCTGAGTAACTGCTTACATGTCCGATTTACGTACGTGAATATTCAGATTACATTATTTCCATATCCGTTCATGCAGAGAGTTGTCCTTCACTCAACCGCAGCAAACGTCAACGTTTGTAAGTGCGTAGGAGTAAAATCCATGTGTGTAAAAGGACTGAAATAATTGCAGTATTAAAGATATCTTTCAGTATTTGAATGTAGCTCATCTATGTATAAAAAGGCGAATAATACGCAGGACTTAGCGAAATAATTCCACCATTTTTACCCGCTTCAGAACTTTATGATCCGTCCCTATGAATTATATATAAAAAAAATCAACATTTGACTTATACTGTAAATTCACTCATAAACCTTCAAATGTGATGCATTATTACAATTACGAGAAAGTGAAATTGTAATGATAGACTATAAATAAAACAGATACCGAAAACAGAACACCTTACGCAAGTTATGCCTCTCCAACATGTGAAAAAAAATTTACTGTTGAATAACACTTAATATAGCAATCATTTATTTCCGTGACTGAAGCTGTTCTAGGCCAGTAGATAATGTGTGAGGCGGTGACCACTAGTCCCGTTAGAGTATGGCTGCCACGGAACGCAATTGATATTTGAATTTATAAATGATTTCCACTTGCCTCTGCCTAGATACAGTTAATGATAATGTAGACTATTTTTGTTGGTTTATTGATCAGTGTTTTGATTACGGTACCTATGAATTCCATGTACATTTATGGTTTTTCGCTGTAATCACTGAAATTCATGTTATGTGTTAAGAAAATTGACATTGAATAATGTGAATTATTGAATTAGATGTTCAGATTCATTCTCTTACCAGTTTGAAACAGTAATAACAGGATACAATAGTGTATGTAATTAAAATGCCCATTGAAATTTCGGAAGTTCTTATTTTCACTCGAGTAGCCATTTAAGGAAAACAGTTATGTCCTCATGTTCTTTCTGTTATGTAATTAACTGATCATTTGACGATTTTTCACTTTGTTTTACTTCTTATTCACCAATGGGTATCTGGTTACCCATGGGCAGTGGTCGGTGGCGGGCTGGTTCTTCCTGGTAACCCAATATTGTCCTTGAAATAAAAGAAAACGGGAATACGTAAACTCGCATCGGGTACCTTTAGTCTTATAAATTAATGGCAACAAATTTTGTTATATTGTTAAAATGACTATTTTTCTGGTAATAGTTATTTCATATTTATTATCACTTTTACAATTCAAGATTGGTATATGTTTAAGGGATATCTAATCACTGATATAAAATTGTTCGTTTTGTTTACAATATCATCATCAGTGCGTATTGTTGGAACGAGCGACTCAGATGTTCAGCTGCCATTTTGGTTTGGTGGGATGGTACACAGTTCTACTCAGTTTTAAATGTTTCCGATGAACTTAGGACTTTATTCCTCACGTAACTCTTAAGCAAATGGTTCAATGGATGCCTCATCGATTATTACGCAAGTGTCTCGCGATGAGGAACAGTTAAACTCCTTCCCGCCACCGGATAGAGGTAAGAGACCCTACGACAGGTGTAAGACATCGTAAAAATTTGTTTGGTAGGAGGGGCACAGTTAATACCCGTGGCAAGTTGTAGGCATATGGAACATGTGCCAGTTTCATGATAACTTTACTTTGTATATAGATACGTAGGTGTAATTCTGCAATGTAAGGGGAAAGTATGAGGTTGTAGTTTAATGTTTACACAAGAGATGGGTGAAGTGGGTGAGATGTGTTGCCTAGCTAGCGGAGATGTGAGGCCTGGTATTTACTGCCCTGCCTCCCTCGCCCAACCTCCCATATGACAAGCACCAAAGTTCATCACCGTATTTTCCATTTTTGCACTGAAGAGGTTGCATATTGAGAAGCTTCGTCTTTGAAAATGAATAAATGATTATATACATATACTGTTTCGCCGTGGTAGTACCCCGATTGAGTGACTACTTTGTATCGTGTTAATTTCCTAATTTTCTCAACAAAGGAAACTACCATGGTTGCATTTTATTATATTTTGAAGCCGATGATGATAAGGTGTTCGTGGTAATTAAATCAAATTGTTAATTGCTGGGGTTACTCAAGAGGTCAGGGATTGTAAAATTCGTAATGAATCGTAACACTTTTCATATATATGTTGAACAAATAGACACGTGTAAACGTAGTAGATAGATATTGTAGCTGAACATGATCATATAATTGATTTCTGGATGGAATATTTTGGTTATTATCATGTAATGAGTCATAAAGTTGTTTTCAGTACTTAAAAGAAACTGGAGAAAGATTCAATCCCCTAGATATGACTTAAGTGTTTCATGAGTTTTAGCTGTTATGATAAGAGTGATTAAAGAATTAATGATAATAGTAATTTAAAGAATTAATGATAATAGTAATTTAAAGAATTCATGATAATAGTAATAATAAAACTTAACAATGTATTCATATTATTATGGACACAAATATGTACAACAGTAGCTTGGTCCTCTGTCGACAGAGTAATTAAGACCTTTGTACTTTTGGATAATATTTGATGTAACTTACACGGATTTGTATGCTGTAGTTGGTAAACTTTTGCCATAAGCTACAACAAAGATATAATGGATTTAGAAACAAATGCATATTAGTGTACCTCTTACTTTTAGAAGTGATTTGGGTTGGCACCACATTATACTGAGCCTTTTTTTTTCTTCTTTTCATTTCACTATCCAATGTTAGTGGGACAGAATGTGAAGATTGGGGAAAATATGGGGATAAGTGATGTTAAAGTAGGTGAAGCGCTTGTAGAAATAATCAAAAGTTGTGTAAACCTCTTCCAGCTTACCCCTGTTATACAAGATACAATTTGAACCTTCCCCTGATATGATCAGAATATGCCAGACACACCAATGGTGTAATAGTCGTGCCATCTGGCAAAGAACAAGGACATAACAGACAACACACTTTATATGGGTGGTGGTTCTACTGCCCAGCCCTCTTAATAATCAGTCTTTCCACAGAGTCCTCAGCAGCATCACATTGTGGATGGTGTATTTTTATACATCTCAGCTGTGAGATGTTTTGTGAGGTTTTCATAAGTTCAATTGATTTCTGCAACTGTTTCACAATTTTTACATTATTTTGTACATTATTCGTCATCTTTATAGTTCTTCTTAATGTCACATGTTAATTTTTGTAGAATAAGAAGAAAAATGATACATATCACACGACTTCAGTCCAGTTAACTTCTGCGTTGTATAAGAAGTTCATTGATGTTCATGTCATCAAAATACTTTTGTTGATATTAATGTGGTGCCTGTAAAGTAAATGTTTTCCATAGATTGATAACTTATAAGTGGATGGCGAATGAACAATAACAGAAAACACATTGTAGATGAATTACTAGGAAGGATCCCAAGAAAGCTGGAAGAATTCACTTGGCTTATGATTAAATATGTATGTATATTTCCTTTTATACATCCTTGAATGAACTTTAAACCTTGGCTGTAATTGACATACACATGCTAGACATATGTTGGGCTACAGTAGTTTGTTCTCCAATAATTATGGTATTCATGTGTAAGAAACTACTGGTATTGTTGATGGGACACCATGTAATCATTTGTAAATATTATAATGGTGAGGTGGTTGCATTCAGGTGAGTTTAGGTTTTGTTCAGCTAATTAGATAGTGTTTAAGCTTGACCATAATTGGATTGGAATGCAAGTGAAGTGATTTAGTGTAGTTCAGGAAGTCTGTTTTTTTTTTTGTTTGTTTTTTTTCTTTGCTGGAGCAGTGCAGTTTAGGTAAAGAAAGTTTGAGGTGAAGGATACCTGTATTACACAGTGTCCATTTTTTTGCAATTATGTCTATAGGTTTTTGAAAGACATCCCATTTTAAAAACTGTGGGACACTATGGATTGCTTTTGGTAGGTGAAAAATTGTGGTTGTAAGGATTTAAGATGCCATGACTAAGGATGTGTAGAAAAATTACGCAATTTGAAAATTGTTCTCATTATTCTAATGTAAATGGGTAAAATTGTATTGAGGCTGCCTCATTATCAGCTAATGAATATTGATTAATCATATTGGTTAGTGTGCACTGAATATTTCCATTCATTAGAACGGCACAGTCGTAAGTGGGAAAGGCATTGAAGTTAATGCAAACCATGTAAAATCATACATAAGAATCAACAGAACTTAGAAATTTCATGAAATTTTTTATAGGAATAAAACTGACCTTGTTTCCTTCTGCAACACAAGATAAGTCGTAAGTGGAAAGGCATTGAAGTTAATGTAAACCATGGAATATCATTCATAAGAATCAACAGAACTCAAAGATTTCATCAGATTTTCTATAGGAGTAAAACTGACCTTGTTAGCAGTGTTTTTAGATACAACTCACTGTTTTGGCTTCTTTCTTTAGTCATTGTGGTCGTGTAGATTGTGTAGTAAGACCTCTGTTTTTATATGACATTTCATGGACATTTTTTTATCGATGAAATAAGTTGTTCAGGAATGTGTTTTTAGATATAGATATTGCTGAGAATGAATCATTTCATGACATTTTACTTGGGAAAAGTCAGTATTCCTACTTTTAATGCACATTTGGAAGGTATATGGCAAATTTGCTGGAGACCTTGACAACGATATTCCTAAGAAGGAACTGAATATAAGGTGAACTTTACCCCTAGAGAAAGTGGGTGAGAGTTTCATAAATTTTGTTGACATTAATGCATTATTATCATTGTTTTTGTGATTAACAGTATTTTAGCGTTGATCTTATGGAGATTATTTCCATTGTTTACTTTATTTAACCAAGCATTTTCCTTCATCTTTAGTGCCTGACATACCTAAGAATTATGTGCTTTTGAAGGATAAAAAAGAAAAATGATAAATACTTTGCATTTGTTTGATATACATATATACTAAGTGTTTGCTGTCACAAAAATGTTTTATCATTATTCATAAGTTGATAAAGGGATGGCCTTGATCTCCTCTTCTGCCCATTAATGTAATAGGTTTCAGAGAATACCAGAAGGTAAGAAATGCTATTAAGGTAAAGCTTCTTGAGTATCTTACTAAAGGCATAAAGCTTTTCTTATTACTTTTATGAATAGGCTGCACTGACACATAATTCCAGATGTACAAAATATTTTGAGCTATTGATAAAAGAACATATGGTTAGATGTTGGATACGTTTGTATGAGCTATTATGTAAACTATTTCTGCTGTGTGATATACCATAAGAAACACTTGAAATTTATAGACTTATGCTTTAGAGTTTTGTTACAGTATACCAAAAAGTTCTGAATTGATATTATGTTTGAAAGTTCAGATATGAATATATTAGAGCCCAGCAAGAAATATAGAAAGATTTCCAATGCCTTGCCAAGTGAATTTAAAGAACCTTTTGAAATAGTAGTTGAACCCTTTAGAATAGGGCTGTATAAATAGTTAAGAACAATCCGAGATGAAACCAAGATTGATGCTTTTGCACTATGCATGATGATAAATGACAGTATTGTGAAGCCATGTGTAACAAGCATTGTATGTTAGCTCTTTATGATGGCAAAATCTTTTATTTGTTTGTAGACAGGTAGATAATATCCATCTGTCTGGCTGTCTATCTTTGTCTTTTTATTTTTTTCTTATTCTTTGTCTCATAATCCCATCCAATGTAACCCTTTGTTCCAAAACTCAGTAGAGGATATTGTCAGCATGCCCCTTTCCACATCCTGTGTTTTTACTCAACTTTGTCAATATGCTCTTTACTACATCCTGTGCTCATACACAACTTTCAACTCCCTCTGCTTGTTTCCACTTTCCTTTCCCTTCCTGTGTAGTTTTGCTGTGCTCTTGTGCTGGAAAGCAGAGGGAGAGATTGTCCATAATTCTTTGCATGCAATTTTGCTTAACAGTTTTATGGGCATGTCATGCTTGGGCAGTTGGAAACTGATAAATGTAGTACCGCACGTACTCAGAAAAATTTCTACTATTGATCTAAGCTTTATCAAGGACAATGAGTCAAAGGTAAGGGTCCCAAGGTCTTATTCACTGGAATGTTATTGTGACTGGGATGTTAGATTTACCCCAAACTTGTACCAGAGGTATAAATCTGCACCTCATAAATTTTCAAGGGAGAGGGGCTAGGTTATAAGTCTTATGTGCTGTGTATTGTGTCCCGAGTATCAGAAGACTGGATGATAGACATACACCTTACTTGTAACGCGTGTTCCAAAGGAAGTTATGTGTCTGAGTAGATTTAGAAAGTAACTTAAGGGTAGAAATTCAAGGCCACAAGGTGGTATACAGAATATCATGTTTAGAGAAAAATTTTTTTTACAAGCATGGTTTCTTGTTAATATGTATACCAGGTGTACCTTATATGTAAATTGTAATACTTTTATATATAGTCTAAGTCCACTTGTTGTTAGATTGATAGACAAGATATGATTATATGATACCAGATGGCCAAAATGCACCTCATGATATGCATCTGACACTTCTGAAAGGTTTTTATATATATATATATATATATATATATATATATATATATATATATATATTTGTATGTATGTATTTATTTATTTATTATTATTATTATTATTATTATTATTATTAAACACAGTACAGAGACAAAATATGTTTTAAGACGAAATGTATGAGAAAACAGGACAGTATTCTGTACTTCTTGGAAGTACTGTGGAGTTGCCTAATAACTAGACTCTGTTGAACTGTATGAGATAACTATTAAATTTAAGCCTTCCTCATTTACTGTGTGCATTTGCATACATGAAACAATTTAATGTGTACATTGAAAAGTGACACTTTTTTGAGCAGTGCATAAATGTTATTTAAAAGTGAAATTCAGGATGTGGATAAGTAATGTTAAAGCTATATGTACCTGAACCAATCTATTAAATTTGGAGGGGAATAATGGTGTTAGAGATGCGGAGATCGCATGGAATCAGCCATCAAGACTAGTGCCCACAACAGTATTAGAGTTTTCTCTAGTTTACCTTCCCCAGCTTTTGCCAGCTACATTTATTCACCAACCCTAAATGGAAGGAAGAACAGCTGAGTTGGCTTTGAGCCAGCTGCCCAGACTGGAACTCTTACCAGGTCCGGCAGGGATGACTCTTACAATATGTAGTCTCATAGGATGTACTTTTTATCCTGTGGCTCTTCAGCCTTGATACTTCACTTTTGATAACTTTTCATGCTCTCAGTATCCCTATTTTGTCCTCTCATCTCAGCAACATGCAAAATTCATATTGTTTGCTTCCATTTTAGTAACTACACTCTAGTTACAGACTCACATTTCACAAGCATACATTAAAGTCACTTGAACCACTTCCACCAACAAACCTCACCACACCAGGTGACCTTTTTCTTTTTCTTCTTTTACTTAATTTCTTCAGAAGTCTAGCTGTAAAGCCTGCTAAATAGAATTCTTCCTTATACCTTGGCATTTACCAAGTCATCCGTGGTAAATGTTCTCTAATGTTACAGGGAAACTTGGGGAATTTTTGTAGGATGAAGGGGCCTCTTTGTTTTCACCTGTTCACCGTTTCCCACTTTAACAAAATACAAGTAGCATCAGGAGCAGACATCAGTGCTTTAGAATAAAAGTATTATATTATGCAAATGCTACATTAACATTCCAGAAAAGAATCTGTAGATCAATGCGATGATGGACAACGAGTTAGGGTCCTTTGTGTCATGCTTTGAAAGAAGAAATCCCGAGGTTGTAACGGTACATTGATCACATCAGTTGACCAAGATTTGATATATCTGGTCCCAGTGTACATCTTGGTGACCTTTGCAGTTTCACCTTCAAAAACCCTAGCCGCTGAAAGTCTCACCGCTCAGTAATGTCTCCCATATCGAACATTAACTTCTCTATGTTCCTTTCACTATACATTTAGCCATATCTCATCCCAGTTGTTTAAAGCCATCGCACTTCAGTAAGATCTTGCTTTGTTATCAGATGTTTTAGCTTCCACGTAAACAACCCTGACATTGTATTGCCGGGCCTAATATAATGTAATTAATTATGATATCATCGCAAAATAAATCAAGTGTACTCGTCATGATCTGGCGAAGTAAGTTATTGCAAGCTTCGGGAGAAGTGACCGGCCTCGAGTTTGACGATTGGTGCTTCAAACCGTTGTAGGTTAGTAATTGTTGACAGGGATGTAAATGTTGAAAATAGTCTCTGCTTAGATTAGAATTCAGTAAAGTCAAATGCCATCAGGTCCTTGAAACTTTTTATGACATCCCGTAACAACAAAGCAAATGGAGTTTCTGATGAACTGCAAATACACTCGTGATGGATTTGTTTGTAGAAGTGACAGTGCCAAAAAATATATGCGGCAGTTGGATCGTGCATCTGTACATTAGTGGATCAGATAGTCGTATGTCCTGTGCATTTACAATTTGGTTTCCCACTACATTTTGTGGAAGTGAGGTGTGGCATTACCCTCGAGATTGAAGCAACCATCCGTAATTTAGTAGCAATTGTCACCGCAGTGAAGAGTTGTCTGTCCTAGTCAGTTCACAACAATTAGGTTGAGCTTATGGGTTTAGTATCCCATATGTTTCTCTCCTTATGTTCGGAGAACAGTTTGATCAATTTTGGTAGTGAACAAAGACAGGTATTTGTAGATAGATAGGTAGGTTTACCAGCTTGAGGTGAGCATTACGTATTCGGCCCGCTTCATGGCAAATTTTCCTATTAGATGTTAGTAAGGATTCTCTCTCTCTCTCTCTCTCTCTCTCTCTCTCTCTCTCTCTCTCTCTCTCTCTCTCTCTCTCATATTGGCTTATAGATGTCTCTCTCTCTCTCTCTCTCTCTCTCTCTCTCTCTCTCTCTCTCTCTCTCTCTCTCTCTCTCTCTCTCTCATATTGGCTTATAGATGTATTTTATCGAAATCATTTTTTCGGAATCACGTGGTAGTCGTAACGCACGTATATTATGTGCCCTACGGTCGTTATATATTTTACAGTAACGATATGCATATTTTGATAAAAGAAATGTGTCATACAGCGTCCATTATTTCATAATTACCTGGGTGTGAAGTGAAGTTGTATGAGTTCGCAGAAATGATTACGACGCGTTCCTCAAGTCTGGCGCCTCTGTCATCAGTGAAGGGGTGGAATTTATTACCATGTGCTAAGATACTACTGTTGGTTTTGGTCCATCTTTTCAGTTTGTGCTTTTTTTTCCACTTTTTCCCGTCGTTTGTCCTATCCAGTAATTTTTTATGGTTTGTAGGCTTGGAAAGGGGATAGTAATGGTTTCTCCCGTTAATGTCATAAGTGTCAGGTGTAGCTGATTATTGAAAGATGGGACTAACACGTGCACCAAGCGTGGCCAACGAACTTAAGTCAGGACTCAAGGTTTCATAGGTGAAAATTGTATCGGAATTCTTTCTTAGCAGATATTCTCATCCCGTAAATTCCCTTATGTTGTTTGATGTAGAAATTATTATGATTTTACTGCAGCCCAAGCTATCGCAGGGTTATAATTGGAAAACTCTTGGAATTCTCGTCCAGACTTTCAAACGAAGGTGAGACTTGGGCCGTAACATGTGTGCTTGTATTTGTATACTTGTATGTTCTCTCTCCGCACGGACTCGAGTTGCCATGGTAATGATGACGTAAATGCGTAAAGGCTCTTTGATTTGCCCGTTTAATATCTCTACTGGGTGGAATGTTTGTGTATTGTTAGTTGTTAGATAAACTTATTGTGTGTGTTAATCTTAGTTTATTGTGGTATGGATACTTAATTGTTAATCACGCACACCATGATATAGCAACATGCGTGTGTCTGGGTCAGTGAACTGTGCTTGTTCTATGTGTGTGTGTGTGTGTGTTAGAGCACGGCTTTGTAAAGGGTTTCGCCTCCTTATCATCTTAATCAGAACGGGAGATATCTGATACTGAGGAATGTTTTGGAGTGGGTATAGGTTGATGATCATCTTTAGGGTTTGAATTACTTAAGCAGCAGCATGGGACTGTCAGCAATGACCTGGAGATGACCAGATATGACTATTTGAGATTGTTGTTGTTTAATAGTATCTGACGGTTGTTGTATTTTGTGTAACGAAGTTGTGGTG
Organism: Panulirus ornatus; assembly: GCF_036320965.1. Taxonomy (NCBI): domain Eukaryota; kingdom Metazoa; phylum Arthropoda; class Malacostraca; order Decapoda; family Palinuridae; genus Panulirus; species Panulirus ornatus. Next base: position 7,897,825 of record NC_092254.1, on the reverse strand, counting down.
CGGAAATGGTATTTACCATACTTTTAGGGTGGCTTGCCATGAAGCTGCTGCAGATGTTTGACCTTTATGCTACCATGATATTAATCTTATCTCCTTGGTGTTAGCTTACATGACCTCCCCGCTAGAGAGATAAGGCAGTAAAATTCTCCACATGATGCATCTTCCCTATTGTACCATACGGTAGTTTATATGGTATCACAAATGTATCATACTGTTTGTGTATAAGTTTTCGGCTGATACTTTTTTCGGGAATAATATTGTCCAAAGATTGATATAATTGAGTTGAGGTTGGAATGTGTGCGTGTGGGTACTTTTTGCATCGAGTAAGGTTATCGAGAATCGATGGGTTGAGTACACGGGGAAAGGTATTCGTGTTCCTCAATAAACTTCAAATGTCAAGGCTCAGTACCGGATATTTGGTGTGGATTCATCATAATAGTCGTCGTTGTTGACAATGTTGATGATATAGAGTTGTGTTTGCTGAGGTGTAATGGTCATTTACACGAAGTCGTTTAATGTTATGAATAAGACGGTGTATCCCAAGAGAGAGGTCATCTGTCCCATGCCTGGATTACTAGTATTTAGAACACCGAGAGTGTAAAGCTGGAAGAAAGTAACCTGAGAAATGGGGAATGATGCCTAGATTCCGTAAACCTCCTCAGTTTTGTCTGTTGTGGGCTAATCCCAAGCTTCATCCAAAATGGCTTGCTGGCCGCCAGGCCAACGAGCTCAGACACACCCTACATCTTAAAATGTTGACCATTTAACTCACACCGCTCGTTATTTTGAACTCTGTACTCTCGTCAGGTGAGTGGTGCACGTTAGTCCTGCCTTTCGTCAAGATCTCGCCGTAGGTATTCATTGACAAATACCTTGCGTCTGAGTGCTGTACAATAGATTCATCCCCGCCAGTGACTTAGCCGAAGATGTATTCAGAGTTTTCATAGTTTTGTTGCGAATGTTAGTCTTGTTATGAAGTCTAATCCAGTTTTCAGTGGGGACACGTGGCTTTAATTATAAGAAGTTGTTGGTATTTTCATACCGTGCATAAATTGTTACGTAAAACTTGCCCTTGTAAACGCAGATGGACGGGTTCTTAGGTTGCGTGAGGGAGATCAAATATCTCATTAATTATGAAAATTGCGCTCAGCTGTTTGCATTGAGTGTGCTGGAATATAACTTCTAGGTTTTCCTCGCGCTTTGCTTCCCTTCATAGTTTAATCTTATTTAGCCTTAGGATAAATTGTTGTCATTCAAGCCTTACATACCTCATGAGTTGAGTGGGTGAAGTCATGTTACCTTAGTGTATCACGGGTCAGTCACCCACACCGCTGACCCTGATGTATGTTGCATTGGACGAGTTCGGATCGTATAACGTATCATTAAACCATTAGAAACTCAATGGCGCGTTTTTTTTTTAATCATTCTTACGTTTTTCTTTCATAACGGTATCTAAGAAGAGAGAAAAAAGGAATTTAGGTAATCCATATTGAAGTGTGATTTCCCTTCACAGATGACGACACACACACACACACACACACACACACACACACACACACACACACACACACATATATATATATATATATATATATATATATATATATATATATATATATATATATATATATATATATGAGAGAGAGAGAGAGAGAGATTTGAACAATGATCACGGGATATTTATCACTTGTTGATAGCGCGATCATTGTTCTATATATTGTTTTTCGTATGATATTAACAGTTTACCGAAGGAATGTTCACCTGTGGTCTACACCAGTGCGGTATTCTATCAAGTATTTGCTCACTTTTGAGCAACCATAATATTTCAGTAAAGTATGTTTGATTTTAATCGTAATTTAAGGAATGTTATCCACGGTCTATAAACATTTGAATTATAGTCTCAGGTGCGAAGCGGCGTTATTAGTGTCAGATATGATATGAAATGTTTTACATACGACATTAATCCAAGCTGCGTTTGGTAGTTAGGCCAGTTTTTGTTTTTCTTTTTTCCTCGTTTTCGTAAGTCTTGATGGAAGGAGTTAGAGTATGATTATTAGGAAGACTGTAGTGTCTACGTCGTTGTTGCTGTCAAATGTGTGTTTAGAACAAAAGCTTTTAAACGCTTTTGTGTCGTAACCTTAATATATATGTACCGTGTTTGTACCTTGTGTATATACAGAGGCAGTTTACGCCAGATACCGATTCATTGATTATCCCAAAGGGGAGGATGTACAGATGGGTTAGCTGTGATCCGGCTGCCCTCAGGTCGGAACAGAAAGATTAGTAGGTAGCACCGCTAACCACTATCTGGGCTCGTGCTTATGTTTGCGTGCTTGCCATTGCGCCCTCGCGTGTCTCTTAAAGTAGTTGGGTGCTTAGCTTTCCTTGGAGGGAATGCCGTGGGAGCGAAATTTGAGAGATTTTCCAACCATTGATAGGCTTTCTCTTGGCAACTTTCACATTACCTTTAACGTGCAAGAAGAACTGAATATTCGTGACGGTGTTCTTTTTATTATTCTTTTCTTGGCTTCATTGCTTCTCAGTTACTGTTCTGTGTGTGGTTACATTCTCCTTCGGTATAGTTGATGACTCGACCATTCTTTTCACTGATATTTTTTTTGCGTCACTAGTGACCATATCTGGGCTTAAGTGAGGGCCAGTCCTGTATATTGTGATTAATTGTTGGTAGTTGTTAACAGGTCGTCCTTGGAAAGTAGTGTTTTTTTTATGTGAAGTTTAGTAGATGGGTTTCTGGTAGTGTAGTGGATGGTGGTTAAGGGAGCCGGGAGGGCGTGCGCAGTGTAGTAGATAGTGGGTTAAGGGAGCCGGGAGGGCGTGCGCGGAAGTTTTCAACAGGCTTAGAGCTCGACCCAAGGAAGCCGCTGCCTTTATTGTCGGCGTTTCGGTCTTTCTGAAGTCCATTTTGCTTCCTACGTCTGCCCTCACACTGCCTCAACAAAGAGGCTACTGCATCACGCCTAGCAATGAATGGGGTCTCGCTCTATCATCACTTTTGTAATTACATTTATTGTAATTTGTCTGATTGCCTATGACTTTTGACAGGGTTTGTGAAAACATACAAAATTCCATCAGAGCAGAGGTGGAATTTGATGTTTTCATCGATGGATAACTTATTTTCGTCAACCCAGGAGTGGGAGGGATTTCAGCGCTAGGACGGGACCATCATGCAAGGCTTGTGCATCTACTGTAGCTCGATTGTCGAGGGAGTCGGTAAACAGTGATATCAGTGATTGCAGTGCTAGGTTTGGCTAAGTGATCCGCCTTTATGTTTGTTGTTGGCTGTCGCGTGTGCTGACTTATGTCGGCAAATTTTCTACGCGGGTGACGGTGATGCTCAGAATATTGCGATCGTGTGTGGTTCCTCTCTCAACTTTAGTTCCTTACTTTATTCCACTTAGCATTTGTCACCTGCTTGTGATGGACGTTAGTTCTTAAAGCAACTCCTGTTTCACTCGTTATACAGGTTATTACGTCAGAATTTTTTTTTTCTGCCACTTTCTACCCTTCGCACTGAAGGTTCGTCACATGATTAAGGCTTATTAAAAAAGTATTATTTACATGTTTTCAAATGCCGGTGCTGTTATTTGATATGATTTTATCGGCCTTACTGATTTGATTTCATTTACCTCCTAACCATATGTCTCACTGTTCGTAAATTAATCTACTTCTGCAGATAGTTTAGTTTGCCAACCAGCAACAAAAAGATTGAATATTACAAAACTCTTCCAAGTCCACTTTTTTTTTTCTTCCCCTGCTAGTGGGAGCAAGCAACAGCCAGCTCTCGGTCAGGTTGGATGGCCTTGATATTCTCACAGCGTCCCATGATGCTCTACTTTTACTATCCTCTAACAGCTTTTCAGGGAGTTCATGGATGCAGTTCATCATTCCACAGCCAGTGGGAAGGTTCTAGACTTCTCTTGCTTCTTTGGACACCGGAACAGTTCTTATGTTTCAGACCAGCGGACCACATATAGTTAGCTAGAGTAGTTTTTTTTTTTTTAGGAAATTAAGAAGTTCGTCTGTGGTGTGAGCCAGCTTGCACCCACCCCCACCTCACCCTACCCCACCTGAGTGTGTTCAGCGAGATTTCGCCATGAGGCAAGGCTAGCGCGTATCGTTCACCGCAGGAAAATCTCGATTTAAGAACAATTAAGTCGTGTGATTTGCATGTTGTCAATAAGTCATGTGACTTCCATGTTGTCAATAAGTCATGTGATTTGCATTTTGTCAATAAGTCATGCGACTTCCATGTTGTCAATAAGTCGTGTGATTTGCATGTTGTCAGTAAGTCATGTGATTTCCATGTTGTCAATAAGTCGTGTGATTTGCATGTTGTCAATCAGTCATATGACTTCCATGTTGTCAATAAGTCGTGTGATTTGCATGTTGTCAATAAGTCATGTGACTTCCATGTTGTCAGTAAGTCGTGTGATTTGCATGTTGTCAATAAGTCATGTGACTTCCATGTTGTCAGTAAGTCGTGTGATTTGCATGTAGTCAGTGTTTTGTGTGTGTTTGTGCGGACAGAGATCGTAGGACACAGTTAAGCAAGGCGCCGCGCCCCCTCTCACCAGAGATTTCCTAATACCGCACGCAAAGCTGTACCTTCGGCATCCGGCTTGACCTACAAAAGTTGTCCATGTTGTTATAGCACTTGGCCTCGCCGCCTTTATCCACATAGCTTTTGAGTTAATCTGCGGAGGAGGGAGTCGTTAACCACACCAAGAATTGCGATAGGTCTTAATTGATAGTTTGCCCGTTACTGTCAATTAAAGGCTTAACCATCGCCGGTTTCTTAGTAACAACATAACAGTTTCTTGAGAATCCTTACATCTTCAGAGCTGCCTGACCTGCCGCACCGTTTGGCTCTGGAAGATTGGCAGACACACGTGGGGGCCATATATGCTCTCCACTCTCGCTGTGGCCTCTCGAGAGTTGCGCAAGTCCTGGCGATGAGCGAGGGACGAGAGAACTTTTGATCGCTAGCCCATCTTTTCTCAGTTGGCTCACTTTCACGTCCACGATAGAAGGGTATAGCGTAGTTTCTTGATAGAATGGGAGAGCAGGTTTACCAAAACCACGCAGGGCATAAAAGCGGCTTGTTATTGTTCCAGCGCTTAACCTTAAATCCATACCCACATGTGTCTCCAACCGGAAGTGCTCTTAAATTGACGATATCTTGTTTGTACCTTTTGTGACGCTAGCTTCAAGTGTACGTAAACCTACGTTATATTAAGATATTCGTATACTTTAGTGGAAGACGTAACCTTTAGATATTGGTATTATTTAGTGGTACACATTACTTTAGGTACTGGTGTGATTTAGTGACAGGAGTAGATAAGATTAGGTTGTCAGTCTCAAAGAGTTGAAGTCCACCTGGCCGTCTCCAGGTAACGGAGGCGGAGATTATTCTTGCCAGATAATGTTCCTGTCGAGTACCCAGCAATCTGCAGCTGGGTTGTGTGACTGCGAGGCTGCAACCAGACTTTTAACCATAACGGCGTCTTCTCTCTTGAGAGATTATAGAAGGACTTTTCACCCTACGTTTTCCCTGGCATACTTTACCTCTTATCGCACTTGAAGGAGCGATGTCGATAGGGCGTTAAGTGTATCCGGGGTCTAGAGCAGTCTTTCCAACTAGCCCCTGAGTGGCTTGTGTGGGTGAGGCAGGGTCGGCTCGGCCAGGTGTACAGGGATTTTTTTTTTTTTTCTAAACCGCCGACGTTGTGAAAACGCCATCATTCATAGAGAAGTGACATGATAGAGAAATGCAAGTGAACTCCTCCGAGAAATGCATGTGAACTCAACAAGCCATTGTAGTTTGATACAGGGCGTTAGATGTGGTTTTTAGATCATGATTAGGTTTGGTGGTTTGTTTAGGTTTGTACCGCCATAACTATTTCATTTTGAATATGTTGGTAGGTCTACTGTAGTATATTTTACTGAGTTAAAAAGTTGATTATAATAGTATCTCGATGGAGAGGAGAGCCCGTGTTCTTAACGCTGGCTGTGCTTGGAGGTTTTAGGGAAGCCTTCTTGTACCGGGAAACGGGCTGTAACATGAACCTTATTGCTCCATGTTTGCTCTTGCGGCAGCGGCAAGTGGAAGGTGACGCTTCCACTTGTCCCGAAATGTTGAATCCGAAAGTAGCTTCATATTCGTGTGTCTTGGAGAGTGGATTTAACGAGACAGTGGAAGGGCATTCTCAGACTGATTTCAGGTTGTTAATGTGGCGTGAGGTGTTTATATATATATATATATATATATATATATATATATATATATATATATATATATATATATATATATATATATATATATATATATATATATATATATATATATCAAGTCAATTGGGAGGTGAGTTTGAATGGAGAAAAACTGGAGGAAGTGAAGTGTTTTAGATATCTGGGAGTGGATCTGTCAGCGGATGGAACCATGGAAGCGGAAGTGGATCATAGGGTGGGGGAGGGGGCGAAAATTTTGGGAGCCTTGAAAAATGTGTGGAAGTCGAGAACATTATCTCGGAAAGCAAAAATGGGTATGTTTGAAGGAATAGTGGTTCCAACAATGTTGTATGGTTGCGAGGCGTGGGCTATGGATAGAGTTGTGCGCAGGAGGATGGATGTGCTGGAAATGAGATGTTTGAGGACAATGTGTGGTGTGAGGTGGTTTGATCGAGTAAGTAACGTAAGGGTAAGAGAGATGTGTGGAAATAAAAAGAGCGTGGTTGAGAGAGCAGAAGAGGGTGTTTTGAAATGGTTTGGGCACATGGAGAGAATGAGTGAGGAAAGATTGACCAAGAGGATATATGTGTCGGAGGTGGAGGGAACGAGGAGAAGAGGGAGTATATATATATATATATGTATATATGTATATATATATATATATATATATATATATATATATATATATATATATATATATATGTATATATATATATATATATATATATATATATATATATATATATATATATTGTGTCTGTGTGCTGCATCGGACAAGACTATATACGATACACTTATCATTCATCTTTATAGGCAGCCATAACAACTTGTTTCTTATGTGGTGTGCTTTGCTGTAGTGAATAGACACGCTTATTCCGTTTCCTTTTTTTGGTGGGGTACACTGTGCACCTTTATCAGCGGAATGCATAATGATCCAGAAAATTTGCATCTTTATAATTAACACGTGAGAGTTCTTTACTATTGAGATTTACGCGCTTTTAGATAGCTTGTTTTAATATGCTCCGTGAAATTTCTAATTGAAAAATGACCCGTTTGATGTAAATTATTGAAGCACAGCTGATGTATGTATATATATATTTGCTGAGTTAACACGGAAGAGAACTCATTGTAAAGGCTTCGACATTATTACACCAGCAGTGCCCTTTGAGCTTACCATGGCAGCGATGTAAGTTGTCTTGCACATCAGTACGACCGCCCTTGTTCGGGTATGCCTCAGTAGATTTGTTACCGTGATTCATTGGTTGTCCCTCTTTTTTTTTTTTTTTTTTTTCTTTTATTTGTCGGAGTACGTACATGCGAACTCGTCAAGTATGTGTAAAGGAGAACCTCACTTGTCTATTAGCGAGTGGAACGTAATTTCTTAACCGGAGGCGGCATCTCAACGATTTTTTTTTTTCTGCGATTACCGGCATCCAGCTATTCTCCGCTGCCAGATGTATGGTGCTTGTAGTCCTTGTTCGGTGTGCTTTTAGGCTGTACATGTTGTGAGGGAAGTTTTCTTTTCTTTTTTTCATCCTACTATTGTTCTGTTTCAGTCTGCATTTTTAAGTGGTTTTGGTTTTTACCCATAAAACCTCCTCAGGATCCACACAGCCTCGCTGAAAATCATTTATCCATTATATTACGTTATCCAGTAGTTTACTAGTATGCTCTTGGGGAAATGCTTTTGGCTAACTAGTTGGGTATTGATATTTGTTCATTTCGAGCGTTTTGATTCAGATATACTGTTCAACGTAACATTGAAGGACATTTAACGATTATAATTTTTCAGTAACTTCATTGTAAATTTCATCATATTACTCGAGGAGGAAAGGTAAGATTGTCACAAAAATGTAATGCGAGTTTAAAGAGTATGTGTTATTTGCAGACGACATAATTGCAAATTTTTTTCACCTATCTCCATACATACAGTTGTCTTATTATAGGTACTTGTTGCCAGTATTTTCAACTGCATTCCTCTGAGTTGTTTTGATGGGAAGGGAACTAGTGTGATGTACAAAGCATGTTGTGATCGTCAAGTAAAATTTGTGATATTGTATTGGGATGCCATGCCTTAGGTTTTCGTCACAATAAGATCTCTGTGACCTGTTTACGATAAGGAGATAAAACTAGTCGTCCCCCAGTTAGCAGCTCAATTGTTAACTGCTCCGTATCAGGCTTGCCACAAAAGTGATAAAGGTCACCGCCAGTATTATTGTTACATTCATCTGCGGTGTATAATTGTGCATTTTCGTTACTTGTTCTCATGATAGCAGATTTGTTGGTTAGACTTCCGCACTGCTTACATTACAGTTAACACTAATGTTGCTTTCTTACGGTAAACGCTATTGTTATTGCTTATATGCCTTCGTAAACGTAACGTCTGTGTTTGTTTTTGTTCGGGAATGATACCCAAAAGTCCCCCCCTTTTTTTTTTTTTCAAATAGGATAACACAGGGCCTTCCCTGTTGGTGAGGGGTTAAGAAGCCGCTTCATCGCCGCGATGCTACCAACCACTCACCTCACGTAGCACCAACTTTGACGGGACGTGACTACAATACAGCCCCTCTTTCCTCCACCATACCGCACCGCACACTGCTCGAGCCACAGCGTTTCAAATAGCTACCCCCACCAGGGCCCATATGCCTTTTGCTTCCCAGAGGAGTAGAGTGATGAATGGTTGGGGATATATTTAGTATGTGTTTGCCATGGTTGGGGGGGGGGGGGGTACATGTGTGTCTGTGTGTGTATACCGGCAACCGGGGCCTATTAAACGTATTTATCGACCGACTGACTGACTGATTAAAGTGATACTTGTTTGAACCGAGCGAGGGTGGACATGGTGACGTTCATGAACTCCGCGAAGAGTAAAGAGCATTAGGTAAACATTGAACCCAGCTAAGAGTGAAGTGCTCGCAAAGACATCGAACCCAGCTAAGAATGAAGGGCGTAGGTAAACACTGAACCCAGCACGGAAAGAAGTGCTTAGGGAAAACACCAGACTCAGCGAGGAATGAATTGCGTCGGTAAATATTGAACCCAGCGAGGAGTGAAGTGTTTGGGTAAACACTCAACTCAGCGAGGAATAATTCCGCTGTATTGTTACTTGATACTGCACGAGTAGTGGCCCTTAGGAGCTTACTTCCGCTAATGTAGTTTTGAATATGAAGGGTCGTGGCGCAGGTTTGCTTTGTTCCCACTTTTTGCGCCAGGTCTGCGGCAGGAAGAGTGAAAGAATTCCGAGAAATCACAAGATAATCTAGACATTCTCTTTTGACCCATGGCTACAGGAGTAAAGTTTCCTGTATGGCATTACGCGTCAAACACATAATGCAGTGAGGAAAAATAAAACAAAGAATAAGAAAAACGCTCTATTTTGTATGCGTTCTCTTTCTCTTCTCGTTCTTGGTGGCTACAGGGTACACTGTGTTGATGGTCCACTGGGGTTTGGTTGCCATGGCAGCCATGCTGCTTGTGGGAGGTGTGTGACATCAAGAGTCCAGCCTTTCGTTTAGCCTCTAGGGCACGACCCTTGTGGTTGAAAGTTTACGATCTTTGAGCTTGACGTGCCAGCCTTGAACACGGACCGTACAGCCGTTAGGCACGACGGTGCAGTTCATGACAGCGACGTTGCAACCCTGGGATATGATGGCGTGGCCTATAACCTGACCCACAAAGGCCACGCTATTATAATGCTCGTGCCTTCGTGTTCAAGGGTCGTGCCGTCGATTCTCAGAAACATAACGTCTTTGGAAGACCCTCGTTGTAAATACGATCGTCTTGACGTAAAGGCTTTGGTCGTGTTGATGGCTTTCATCTTTTAAATGTGTTTACGGATACAGGGCTGGGCTGGAGGAGTTGAGAGACGGGGGATTTCTTTGGGAGGCAGGGGTCATTACTGATGTTGTGAAGTAACACTTGAATGGCTTGGTGGGGATTAATGCGTTCGTGCCCACACACACACACACACACACACACACACACACACACACACACACAAGTACAAATTGTACAAATTAGCTAATAGAGGAGAGCAACAAAGATGATACCAATATCGACAGAACGGAGTTGCAGGTAAAGGTAAAGGCTAGAGGCCTTAAATTTGCCCACCTTAGAAGAGAGTACAGTTGGGGGGGGGGGGGATCTGATCACAGCCGTTTTAAGTTTGTAAACGAGATTGATGGTGTAGACGGTGAACTGCTTTAACAGAGGTATTGATATATAACAACTAGAGTCCATAACAAAATTAAGCAAGAAACTTGTTGAAAAACAAGTAAACAAGTTTTTCTTGCGGTACGATCTTTGGGTGAATGGAGAAGACTGAACATAGTAAATGCGACAGCATACAAAAAATTAGTATGTTGTATGATGGTAGAGATTGTTGAGAGATGGGGTTTCACAAGTGTAAATCCCCTCTCTGTACAAATAGGCAATTACTCACACACACACACACACACACACACACTATATATATATATATATATATATATATATATATATATATATATATATATATATATATATTAGGGTTGAGGAAGGATCAAAGCTGTAAAACTCTCCCAATAACACAATAGTAATCGCAAATAGTAATTACACAATATGCTGTTCTCATATCTCTTCACAATTCTTTTTTCGTGTATTGATCATGAAGACCAGAAAGCTGCACGACTCCGGGTAAGACGTTTGACTGACGTTATAAATGCCATGGCCGGCCAGGCTAGGGCTTCGAGGCGTGTGTCTTGTTGTTTGGTGTGTTCCCAGAACACTTGGTCAGCTCTGCTTCATCATCACAAACGTAGCCATTGTGTCAAGGGCAAAAAAAAAAATGCTGCTGCTGCCGCTGTTGTCAATTGTGGATGTTTAATAATAGGTTTTAGCATCGTTGGTTCTTACACGGTGCACTTGTCGAACTGAGTCTCCTGGTTTGATGATGTGTGTGGGTTATTGGGGAGGCTGTGTATACCTGTATGCCAGGTCACCCCCGTGTGGCTGGGATCGAACGAACCAAGCGTTGACAGAACATAACGGAGCTCACAGGTATGTTTTGTAAGCTCTTAAGAAAAGTTCAAGATCTGTCTACGTTCCCAACATGTGATGCCCAAGATTGTGAACGCCGTATTGCGAAAGTGAGTGAGATGTACGCTGACAGACCGTATGGGGAATGTTAAGTGCTTCGCCGTAGCTCTGGTTATAACTGGCCGTGTGGCGTTTGCTTGGCAGTCCCTCTCGTCATGGGGAACTAATGCTTCGTGGAACGAGAAATGCAAACACTGAAGCATGCGGTGTCGCCGTGCTGAAGAATGCTTAAAGAAAATAAAAACAGTTGCTGTTTCGTAAATCAGCTGAGTAACAATGATTCATGGAAATGGGATGATTGCTGGGGCCTGGGTAAAGGTCAGCAAAGGTTAAAATGAGAGTGAGGCTAGCGAGCCTGGTGAGAGAGGTCATTCTGGAATAGAGGCAAGACGTTGGCCGACCCCCCAAGAGGTAGCGGAGTTATGCTGTACATTTGGTAGGAACTACGGCGATGCATATCAACAGGTGTTATATGTTACGAGGTTTGTGGAGAGAGAGAGAGAGAGAGAGAGAGAGAGAGAGAGAGGACACAGCCGTGCCCTGGGACTGGTGTGTTGTAGTACGTTGCTACGGAAATGGCCATGATAGTGGAACCGGCGGCTATGGGTAAAAAGGCCTCGGGAAACGTTCTCTGCTACTTTACTGTGATGGTGTGAGCTGACCAGTGTATTATGAAGAGGAAAAGTAACGAATATGGATTTGGAGTGTGAATATACCAGATTTACTCCGTGTAGATGCAGAGTGTGATAATGTGCCAGGTTATTGTCCCAGTTAGTACACTGAGCTGGCTTCTTAAACTGGATGTGTATGACTAAGGCGTGCAGCAGCGGGTAGTACAAGCCGCCTGGTTTGTTTTGGTCGGAATGACTGTGTTCTATTTAGATTTTTGTCTTTCTTTTACGTAACGATTACTGAATTCCGTTTTTGTTTTTTCTCATAAGCACGATGTTAGGATTTTATTCGATTTAATCGGTGGCAAAAGGCTCTGATGGATGTGTGTATTTGAACTGATGTATATGTGTGTGTGTGTGTGTGTGTTCCCCTACTACTTTTTACACGATTTTTCACTGACGTTCTCATGTAAACAGCTTACACTTGACAGAGCTAACTCCAGAAATAATCCAACGTATCTACTGTCCAAATCTAACCCCAAAACTTGACCCACATGCCCAACGCCACGGTTAGTTTTCTTCCCCCATGTGTGTATGTATATTTATATTTTTTCTCTCTCTTACGGCAACTGATTATTTGCATGGCTTCATCATTAGCTAGACTACGTTGGTACTCGGCAAACCACTGCGTCACGCATGTACTGTGCGACTTGATAACCCAAGGATGATGATGAGCCGTTGTTGTGTCTGCTTGTATGACTTACCCTACACCGCAAGAGCTTCGAAGCAGCTCATTACTTTCTCTGTCTTTTGTAACACTTCCGACCTGCCCCCTTTATTTTGGAGGCAGGTCTTTCACTTCCTCCAAGGCTTTCCATGGTATTTCTCTCTCTCTCTCTCTCTCTCTCTCTCTCTCTCTCTCTCTCTCTCTCTCTCTCTCTCTCTCTCTCTCTCTCTCTTGTCCTTTATTTCATATGAAGGTTGGCATCGAAAATGTTTTGCCGGTGACTGAATGAAAGCTTCAGCCTGCAAAATGTAAACATGGCTTTCGAGATTCGAGTTCCCCGATATTACCTACAACCATTGTTTTTGGATTTATGTCTATAGGACATTCTATTAGGAAAAGAAAATATATGTTTGTGTTTTGTATGATTTGTTGCTGATCTCAGTATTTAAGTACTGCAGCTAGTTTGTCTAAACAAAGGTGAATTATTGTAAAGTATCCATAGTCAGCCTCGATTCATTGAAATTCTATTCATCTCAAGAAGATTCGCTTACTCGAGGAACCAGCAGATAGGCTGCTTTATCGAATGAATCTGTGTTATGTGGTCGGACTGACACATACAGACACATAATTTGCGCACGCAATCAGCGTCAGCAGACACTGACGGTTTAACAACCACAGCGCTCCATTCTTGTAGGCGCGTTTGTGTAATGTATGTATACTAATGTCTTTGTATAATGACCCTGGGAACAGTTTCTTCATTAACGTAGGGTTATGTTTCCGGAGGCTCATCCAGCCGGAGGCTGCAGACAAATGTTAACTCCTACTACCTGTGTTGTATCTCCCGCGTGTCATAGAAGGAGAATAAAGGGGCGGTTGTAGAGAGGCTGAAAATACTCTCCTGTTTATAGCTTCCACGAGAAGGCGCTGAGATGGGAATTTATCCTCCGAGTCGCAGTTCCTAACGCTATTTCACATATAGGGGAAATAGGGAGGACGTAATATATATATATATATATATATATATATATATATATATATATATATATATATATATATATATATATATATATATATATATATATGAGGTTTAACCAAGTAAACATGTAAAGTTGACCATTATTTACATGAGTTGGTTCATGGACGTGACAGTATGTAGGGACGATACGAACACGTGCGTGTGTGTGTGAGGGGCTGGAGAGAGAGAGGGCATATTACTGCTGGGAGTGGAGGAGCATCAGCAGACGTTGGTGGTGGTGGTGGTAGTACAGCAGTCGCACGGCTTGGCCTGCAGACACTGGCCTTATACGGCCGCCGCCAGTCATGGCCTATTCACCGTGGGGACGGAGGGAGGGAGGAAGGGGGCGGAGCAGACCAGGCCGGCTGGGCTTGTTCCTCATTGTTTCTCCTCCGTTTCACACTTACCCTCTCAAGATATGATAAGATTACGTCCCGATGATACATTGAGGAATGGGATATCCCTCCGCTGGTATATAAGATGTATGTAAAGGGGGAGGTGTATGTAAGGGAATATACGATCCGTCTTGACCAGAATTTCACGTGCGATCCGGGTTTGTTCCGTCCCAGGCGAGAACTTGGCACATGGGAGTTATTAAGTCAGCTCGCATAGAATTGTTTATTACGGTGACTGAATGTGATTCGAACCCCGCCATCACTACGGTACGAATATTAAGCACTACTGAGCGACTCTTGATGATAGTCATGATGGTGTGGGCTTTGACCGTGCCATCATGCCCAGAAGTCGCACCGTCGTGCTTAAGGATTGTACACTCGTGCTCGAGGATTGTACACTCGTGCTCGAGGGTTGTACACTCGTGCTCAAGGATTGTACACGTGCTCAAGGATTGTACACTCGTGCTCAGGGATTGTGCACTCGTGCTCAAGGATTGTGCCCTCGTGCTCAAGGATTGTACGCTCGTGCTCGAGGATTGTACATTCGCGCTCAAGGATTTGTGTACCCACGTGCTCAAGGATTGTGCACTCGTGCTCAAGGCTTGTACACTCGTGCTCGAGGATTGTACATTCGCGCTCAAGGATTTGTGTACCCACGTGCTCAAGGATTGTACACGTGCTCAAGGATTGTGCACTCGTGCTCAAGAATTTGTACTTCTTGCTCAAGGGAATGAAATGCAAATGGGACCATAGGTATGTAGGGAGGGAGGAATGGCTTCCTAAGATAGAGCTACGCATACCCAATCTTCAGTGGAGACATATTTTGTGTATCTCAGGTAGTTTATTCTTTTGCGTATGTATTACATGTGGGCGCTGACGTAAACAGCGACTTTCAGTTAATTACGTCATTGTTAACTTTAAAAAGCCTTGACCTCCCACATACCACTAAGGATCAAAGAACGCACACAAATCAGACCCTCTCCGTAGCTGGGTAACATGGCAGGGTACACGTCAACACGTGAAGGATGTATATGGTTGAAGGGTAACGATTCTTGACCTAACTACTCCCTACATTGAATGCTCTCGACCAGTGTATCACTATGATAAAGAGAGTCTTTACAGTATTTTTCTCATTGCGTGGCATCTTAACCGTCGACCATGATGTCACCATGATAGATTTAGAAAAGAAAAAAAGAATTCCATTGCGCGGTGTTTACCCCTTCTTATACAGTCCATTGTGTCACCATACACAGTGAGTTAAGGGTGACGTCTAAGACGTAAAGGGTGAACCACTGTTTACGTTGGACTCGTTTTGTATCGTTTGTATTCGTTTTTTTTTTTGAAGAATTTTCTAAAGAACGTGGAAATTATTGAACGTATATTGATAAATTTATTGATGAATAACAGCTGTGAAGTCATTAATGCACGTTATTACATCTTGGTGTATTGAAGTGTCTTGAAAAGGTGTTGTGCGATCTGGCCCATGACCCCTTAGAGTTGGCAGATACCCTGCAAAAGAAGATAATTTTATTACCATTTTCCATTTGGTAGATAAATTGTCAGTGTGTGTGTGTGTGTGTGTTTAGTGGGGGATCATCTTGAACCCTTCGGTTTGTAGCACTGCATTTCTTCGATTGAGTCCCTCCGACACAGCAGCTCCGACGCCTCATGATTTACAAACAGTCTTTTAGGGACAGCAAGATGGCTACGAGTTATGGTGAGTGCTTGTGATCTGTTTATATCTCAGGGGGAGGAGGCGTTCGTGCTTCTTGGGTGCTGTCTGCGTATCTCAGGAGCACATCTGCATGTCGGATGTTCCCCCAAAACCGGGTAGCAGAACGGGGGCATGTGTCCTCCGGATTTAGAAGGCTACAACGGGGGTTTCTAGAGCGAGATTTATCGGAATTAACCGGACTTGGGGCACATGCCCAGATGGCGGGCTGGCTGGCTCGCTGGCTGGCTGGCTGGCTGGCTGGCTGGCTGCTGCTGCTTCTGATGCTGCTGCCGCCGCTGCTGCTGCTTCTGCTGCCGCCGCCACGTGGTTGGCCTACTGTTACACCTCTTGGCCGCGTGCGACGTGTTCATTCATTGAGCACCACGGTTGGCGGAATATGTGTCTGCGTTTTGTAGGTAATTTCTGTCATGTCAGGGAGGAGCGCCAACAAAACGCGCGTTGGTCCCTGTAGCTGGCCCGGTGTTTACCGGGACGCGTGGAGGAAGTGGTGATAAGAATCGAACCTTATCGGGGGGCGGAAAATGGGTTGGTTGACCTTATCAGTCATCTTCGTCATTAATAGACTTTTCTGCCTCACCATCTTCCCTCCATCGTATATATGTATATAGGAATCTATATTCTCACTCCTTGTACCACTTATCTCTCGTATCTCGATCTACCCATGTATTATCATTTGGCTTAATTGTGTTGCGTGATCCTTATCTGTTTTGTATCGTGTCCGCGAAGCCTTGTCTAGGTCGTGTATGTCACACTCACCCACTCGGTCATTCCCCGCACCCAGTCGGTCTGTCATCATGTTCACCCGTACTATCCCAAGCCTCCCCCTCCAGTGGAAGCCATACATACTCCCTGTCTTTCCACTAGTACCGTAAGGTCATATCAAAGTCATGCTCTTCACCAACCGAAGAATATATATATATATATATATATATATATATATATATATATATATATATATATATTTTTTTTTTTTTTTTTTTTTCATACTATTCGCCATTTCCCGCGATAGCGAGGTAGCGTTAAGAACAGAGGACTGGGCCTTTGAGGGAATATCCTCACCTGGCCCCCTTCTCTGTTCCTTCTTTTGGAAAATTAAAAAAAAAACGAGAGGGGAGGATTTCCAGCCCCCCGCTCCCTTCCCTTTTAGTCGCCTTCTACGACACGCAGGGAATACGTGGGAAGTATTCTTTCTCCCCTATCCCCAGGGATAATATATATATATATATATATATATATATATATATATATATAAGGTGCATGTGGATCGTAAAGGAAAAGAATGTATGAGACTTTATAAGCATCGATCCTGCAGAGTTTCATATCTCGATGTGTGATAGAAAATGATAAGGTTCCCAACGGAATTTTTTCCCTCCTTCCTAGTAACACTACACACCTTGGCCCATATCCCAGTGGTCCAGAGAAGGATAAGAATAAGTAAACTATTAAATTTTTTACCATCCGCACGATCGTCTAGTAAGGGTTCGGGTGGTGTTATTTGTTCACGATTGTGATTTCAGACCGGGTGATATTTTGTATGTGCTGAAGGTGATCCACAGACACAGCTGGTGTCTCTTAGTGGCTCACATACATAAAGAGGTCAAGTAACCCTTCCCCTTCCTTTAGGCTTTGCACATAATTACCGTATAGTCATTTCAGCACTGGCTAATAAAATATTTAAGAATGAATATTTAGCATATTTTTTTCTGATTGTATTTGGGTCTTTAAAGTTGTACTGGGTTTTGTATGCGCTCACTACACGAACTTGATGTAAACAATGTGATGGGGTTCCGCAATTCTACATATCGACTACGCGTATTTTTAAGTCTGTTTCTTAAGCATAAGGTCGGGTTGTAAGTAATTGGATACTTTGAGAGTCATAGTCTTCAGTTATGTGTATTCCTGTATAAACAGGATGGTACGATAGTTGTAATTGATTGCGTAAATGACCCCAAAATGCATTTACAGGATTTATGAGTGAAGTGTTCTTGGTTTATGTTGACAGGCTGTGTCCGAAGTTTGAATTCAGGGGGAAAGTTCTTTTTTTTATGATACGACTTATTAGGTGATTTAAAACTATGCCCACTGTGCCTTTGTGAAAAGCACTGCAGCGGAGGTGCTCATTAGGTTATGTTTTACTGTTACTCAGTTGATTCATAGGGTATTCAAACTTTTGCACTTCATAGTTTAACATTACCAAGATTAGGGCATTTTTATACATAAAGAAAAAAAACGCATTGATATTCTGAAAATGTGAAAATTAAAAAAAAACGCAGATATTCTGAAAATGTGAAAATTATTCGTAAATTAATCATCATTTGTAAGGCATTTTAGTTATTTTTTTTAGGATAACTCAATAAAGGCAGGTGGTTGTTACTGATGGAGGATTAAGGTAAGCTGGGTTCCTTCCCTCCTGTTCACGGTGAATCAAGGGAGGCGTGTCAGGCTTGTCGTGTGGGGTCGTTATGAACGGTGGTGCCTCCAGACCTTCACGGGTTTCCTTACCCCCCCTCCAACCTGTCCCTCCCTCACTCCCTTTCCCTCCAGCCCCCTTCCAAGGGTTTCTTAACTCTCCCTCCACGACTGTCCCACCCTTGATATTTTTTCTTCTTAACTCTCCCTCCACGACTGTCCCACCCTTGATATTTTTTCTTCTCCTCTCTCTCACTTCATCATCCCCTCCGCACCTCATACCCCGTCCTCCTCATACCTTGCCCCAGCCTCCGTCCCTTCTCCCTGCCATGCGCGTGGGAGAGAAAGAGAATGTGTTTGCACGTGTGCTCGCATACGTCTTAGTGTGTGTGTGTGTGTGTGTGATTGTTGTGGACTTAATCCTGGGGATGAGGTAAGGTATGTGTTACGCACAGCCGAGATAGTAATGGCTGTGCCGTACGTGCTCTCTCAAGTCCCCGTGGGTGAAGGAAGCGCTTCGCCTCACATCATCTTCCTGATTTCTCATTTAAACTCCTCCTCCTCCGCCGCCGCGTTGTGTATGACAGGTGCCGAGAGTTATGTCGCGCCCGGGTCCATCCTGAAGTGTATGGCCTTGGGACGCGGCATGAACCATTGATGCCGCTTGCTTCTCTCTGTAAACTACGTAGCGCTGTGTCAGCTGCTGCTCTTCTTCTTGGGAGAAAAGTGCCTCACGTAGACTTTTGTCTGTTATCATGACTTGTGCCGACGCAGCAGTGGGAGCTACACTGTCAGTGTCCTGTTGAGTGGCACGCCAGAGATGACTCGTGTTCCTCCTCCGTGAGGGAAGGTGTTTTGTGATTAACCAAAAGGTTGCTGTTCTCTCTAACCCGCCTTTGAGCACGACGGTACGACCCTTAGGGGTCTGGTGATGATGGCCCGGCCGTTCATTTGACCCTTAAAGGGTCAGGTTTTATAAAGGACGGGCCATAACACCCGAGAGTTATACCGTTGTTCCCTAGAGGTAGGTAGGATGCAGCGGGCAGCCAGCAGGTGAAAGCGACAGCGGCGGTATTTGAGAGGAACACAGGGATGAGTCACTGGGTGACGTAATCGGTCGGTAAACATAGGCGGGAACTAGGTGTATTGATAACATTATTTGATACGAAGGGGAGGTGGGAGGGGAGTGAGTGCAGATGGTTAGGAGAAACGTTTTGCCGTTTGTGTGTGGCTAACCAGCACGAGTGTTTGACGCTCGTAAGAATCATTCTTCGTAGTAATGGTCGGATTCTTCAGAAAATGCCGTTCGATATTCGTATGTTTGTGTAATGATTTTCAAGGTCATCCCGCCCTCACTTGGTTGTGAGTTTGTTGGTCTGTGTATGTATGTATGTATGTATGTATGTATGTATGTATGTATGTATGTAGACATAGAATGTGGGAACCGTTGAACGTAGAGAGATTTTAAGATATCAGACGTCTTCTAAAGAAGGTTCCTTTGCATAATCGTATTGTTCATATAAATTATGCGGACTCGTTCTCCCATGAGGACGACAGCCATCGTCCATGTGTGTGTATACAGGATTGGCTGATCCACGTTCAGTGAACTGCGCACCACCACAATAAGACAATGGATAAGTGAACTCTTGTGTTGCGTCATTTGCCTGTTGTTGTTGTTTAAGCGTTGTCTGGCACTGGTTGTTGGTTAGCGGGGGATGCTCTGTGGTCGTTGGTGTCCCGTGTTTTGGTTGTTGGTTGCGTCAGATGCTCAGGCAGATGTCGGTCGACTGGTTATTTTAAATGTGCGAGTCTTACAGTCGCGCAAGGGTTTGGTTGTTATTGGTAGCCTGAAGATTAATGTTGAATTATGCGGCCAGAGCGGCTAATTTGGTTTACGCTCCCACCCACCGTGAAGCCCAAATGAGGATTCCGGGAACAAATGGTCCGGGGACTGGACCCCAGTGATTGCATTGTATACAAGTTACATAGCGGGGATAGTTTTAACGGATTGGGGCAGCATTGCACGAATTATTTGGCCGTTTACATAGACTGTTTAACCGTGACTGGATTATGTAAGAAGAAAGTATATAACGAGTGAACGTTTTACCAAAGTTAACTTACTTTTTAAGTACATACGTAGTTAGTTTACTTTTTTAAGTTTATACGTAAGGTAGACCATTGTTATGATGGAATGGTTATGAATATGTTGTGATATTGGGTTAGAATTACCTTTACTAGAGTCAAGTTGTTCTTAACCCCCTCCTTATCTTAATAACCACCAGTATATATTACAGTAATATCATTATTGACCTTAAACTCCATGATCTTATTAACCCGCATGTAAATGTTCCAGTAATATCACCATCACCAGAGTGAGCGCCGGTGGTTTGTTGTTGGGATCACGTCTGTATATATACATAATATACGAGGGATTATGTTAAGGGATGGTGGTGTCCAGCGAGATAATGGACATCCTTATCGACCCACGTCAGGCTGGGGCTGTGATCTGAGCTGGGGCTTCGCTGGTGGTGGGATGGAGGACATTGATGTCAAAGGGTTCGATTTCCCTTAGGGGGGGGGAGGCAGGATAGTGCAGCTGCTGTTCTCGCATGGTAACCCTCATGAATGTATAGTACCCTCTGTGATCCATATCACTCGTAGTAACCTATGAAGATTGGGTGTCTCCCATTTGAGGAGAAAGCCTGGAAGGCTACTTTCCATGGATATGGTGTGTGTGTGTGTGTGTGTGTGAAGGTACAGCCTGAGGCAAGCAGGAGAGAGGTAGGAGTTCCTCCAGCCACCTAGCTGTGTTACTGGACTGCCACCGTCACGTCACTTGCCCACCCTCGCGCCGTCTCCACCATCACGACCAACACTAGGCTTTGGTGGGGTCTTACCTTTTGACACCCTAAGGGAGAAGTAGACAGGAGAAAAAAATATAAAAGGAAATATTTGCGTGACTTAACCTGTGATACTCTTCCTGGCCAAATGATCCTCACCTGTAGCTAGCCGGCAGGTCCAATGCACATACGTTTGCCTCTTGTAACAACGACAGTGTGGATGGAAACGGTTTAAACTCGGATACCAGGAACCCATACTTTCGTCGCCTGTCATTTTGTGAGCTTCGAAGTCAACCCATAGGTATTTGTAGTCTACCACTACTTAAGACTGTTAAGAATTCAGTTTTCATATATATATATATATATATATATATATATATATATATATATATATATGTATATGTATATATACCGTAAAACTTAAGTATTGTGTTTCAAAGTTTAAAGGTAGGAATTAGTTTTATATTGTTATCAGGAAGTGGCAGGCGCGGGGTGGAATTTTCCAGCACCGGTAAAACTAGTTTCGGGTCAAGTTTACCTTCTTAAATGGTAAAAATGACATACCAGTCACGTCGGAGCTTGCCACAGCTGTGCGCAGCTGTCCCCCAGCCGCCTCTCTCTCTCTCTCTCTCTCTCTCTCTCTCTCTCTCTCTCTCTCTCTCTCTCTCTCTCTCTCTCTCTCTCTCAAGCAGAGTTGTTCTTGCACGCCATCCTGTCTGCTGGCAAACTTCCAGATGATACTATTTTTAGGTCATTATAATGGTTGTTTATCGTAGTTCTTTTCTTAGCTGTACTGACCTTCCACGATGTGCTCTTCTTAGTGGAAGAGAATAGGATCCAGAGAAGGTAGAAAGGAGCTTTAGCTCAGTAGACTTTTTTTGAAGTAATTCCAACTGAAATTATTATACGAAGTGTGTTTAGAATGAGAATTTACGTAAATCATCTATATTTTGGTGGTGAAATAATTGCGAATATATATATAATATATATGTATATATATATATATATATATATATATATATATATATATATATATATGTATATATATATATATATATATATATATATATATATATATATATATATATAATGTATATTGTATATCAACTGACATATTTCTCTCTTGTGTCTCCCCTGATAATGTGATTATTACACGAAAGTGCTCTTGGGAACTTATCGTGTTTCATTTTCCCCGTAGACCCTTCGGAATTTATATGTATATGAAGAGAGGTCACGAATTCAAATTTACGTCGTTAACGTATATTTTGATGATTGGAGGCAACCCTAACAGTTGCCCAGGAAATTGCCATACCCAGGGCATGCTATTTCGGGATTTCTATCGTTGGCTCATCGAGTGGCCAGAACGTGTTTGCTGAGTCGGGAGGCCAGTCTCGTCATCCGTGGGAGCCTGTCACTCGTCACTTGGGGAGGAGTAGGGGGGATCAGGAATAGTGAGTGACAGTAAGAAAAAGGCGAGTTCGAAAAACCTACTGTGTCCACCGGTGCGAGTTGACGGTTAGGTTCATCCTCCGTTGTATGCTTCATTTCTCCTGCTATAGACTTAGGGATGATTTAAGGATTTGTCCACTTGCCTGTATTGGAAAGGAACATCTAAAGTGAGGCCTTCCTAGGGGAAAAAAATGTTACTCCATTCAAGTAAACAAAGATATCTATTTTTTTTTTCGTATAGCTCGTTACCATAAACAGAGATAAGATATATTCTTTTGTTCCGCTTTACCGTATATAACTTAAAATGTTTTATGTGATTTGTTATGGTATACGTGTTCCAGTGTTGAGAGGACAGGGAATGGGGTTTGTGTGTGTGTGAGGGGGAGGGGGTGTTGTTGCGACGCAACTTGCCAGTCCTCGGTCTGTTGATGTGAAAGTCAGGCCACCTTGAGTACAGCAGTACTTGACACCGGGAGGGTCCAGTACACGGGTGAAACTTTCAGTTCTCTCTCTCTCTCTCTCTCTCTCTCTCTCTCTCTCTCTCTCTCTCTCTCTCTCTCTCTCTCCCTCTCTCTCTCTCTCTCTCTCTCTCCTTCCACTGCTTATAAGGGGTATGCGTCTTTTTCGCGCTTAGACGATAGGTCTGTATGGTGTGTATCAATGTGACTCTCCCGTCAGCGAACTATGCCTCCATAGTTGCCTCTTTCGTAGAACCCTTAGTACAGTTTGGTAAACAAAATATATACACCTTAAGAAAATATATAAGTATTTTATGCGTGTAGCATGAAGATAATTTATTCATATATTCGTGTTTATGTATACCGTATCGAGCTAAGTAGGAAACCTTGGTGCAAGGTTGTTGAGTGAGTGAGCGGGCGTGAGAGAGACAAGGGAAAAGTTGAGGAGGTAAGGTTACCAGAAGTTTCACTTCGCACCTGCTCCCCCTGCGGGCCTTGACTGGTCGTGTGCTGCCCTCTGGACGGTCCCAGCCCACGGGATGTAGGGGGAGACCATCGTTAGAAAGGGAGAGTAAACGGGTGGTTGGGTAACCGAATATAGATAATTTACCCTGGAAAAGATGACTTCCTACGTCTGATATTTTTGTGGATATGATTTTTATCATGTGCGCTGAACTTGGTTCACAACGATATCAGTTTAGATAATATATAAGAAAATATTGTATATATATATATATATATATATATATATATATATATATATATATATATATATATATATATTGTTTTACTTAATCGCCGTCTCCCGCGTTAGCGAGGTAGCGCAAGGAAACAAACGGAAGAATGTCCCAACACACACACACACACACACACACACACACACACACACACACACACACACACACACACACACACTATTGCATAGTTAATTATAGGGCAGAGAAATGACGCTAAAGAGGCTGCTGATGAATAATGTTGGAAATATATTTTTATTTTTCTTAATTGGATTCCTTGAAGGGCGGACTTGATTCTTCGTTCTTGGTGGAAGAGGTGAGACGGACTCGCCTCGTTTGACGACGGACAGGAAAATTAATTTCGCTTGGCGTGAGAGGGATTGGGGATGATGCCATGAAAGCATGTGATCTGTCCCGAGCGGCACTCTTGACATTCGCTCTTGCTCTAGTTCAGTCTGTGTACGTAAACGGCTTAGAGAGAGAGAGAGAGAGAGAGAGAGAGAGAGAGAGAGAGAGAGAGAGAGAGAGAGAGAGAGAGAGAGAATGCCTTGAATTCCACCCCTCATGGAAATGATAACGTTGAATTGCCCGTGAAATGTGATAGATTGAATGGTATAGATCGTGGGGCAAGGCAGGCAGGGAGGCAGTGTCCTCTGTCTCAGATTGCTGGCGTGGAAGGATGCCATGTAGTCATTTGACGGGTGGGCCGGGCCATGTTGGATTACCGTCACGAGTCCAGATTTGTATAAAAAAAAAAAAAAATCCTCCCGAAATATCCGTCGTTTTCAACTTTTAGAAAAAAAAAAAACCCTGAAGTTTACAGAATCAGTTTATCCAGGAAATGTATGGCCGTGGCAAAAAAAAAAAGGGGGGGGGGGACGGTCGTTGGATCAGTATTGCCATTTCAAGTAATTTTCTGAACTTCCGTGTGGATCAGACCGTTACTAACGCCTTAAACGCACTGATTACTCCTGTGAGAAGTATACTTTACACACATGTTCAAGATTTGAGCGTATAGATTATATACGCAGTAGGTGTCATGTCACCCGAGTCCATGAATCCTAGAATCTTGATTTTTGTTCTCTCTTTCGATATTTGTGGACACTGATGAGCCATTGATGGGGTTGGTGTGAGGGGAGAATACATAGTGTAAGAGTAGGTCAAGTGTGGAGGCAGTTGTGTAGGAGGTGGCAGTGTGTTCCAGTTGTTGTGTGAGGCGGCTTACCACCCCCTCCCTCCCTCCACCATCAGCCCCCGCCACAAGCGGCAGGAAGGTCAGTGGCGCCGCCCCTCACGGTGACGTCACGCCGCTTGCCGCCGCCGCCGCCGCCGCCGCCGCCGCGGGATGCCACCACACCCACCCTTGACCACACAGACCCTGTGTGGGTGGCTCGTGTTGAGTGGGTCAGTGCTTGTATGTGAGCCTGTATGTCTCTCTTTATATCCAGAAATGCTTGGGTGTATCTGTGACTACTATTTTTTTTATATATATGGCGAGAGTTTTACTCTCGTCTTGCTACGTCTCGTTTTACTCTCGTCTTACTGCGTCTCTCTCAACCTTGCATATAGGGACCACGTCCGTTATATATACCTTATATACACGAGTCCATTCATCGACCAGCTCAGAAGAGGAGCATTAACAGCTGGGTTGGTTGGATGTCCGTGTGTGTGTGTGTGTGTGTGTGTGTGTGTACTTGTTAGTTTACTTGTTAGTTTTGTGGCAAGTCTTTAGGTTGGTTGTGTGCAACATCTTGGGTGTAACCGTAACACAGCGTTGCATTACTGCCTTTGGCTGGGCTTATCGATCAAGCGTAGCGGAGGTGGAGGCAGCAGCATTAAGGGCGAGGCCGTAGAGGCTTTATAGCCAAGGTGCTCGGGTGACGTGCTTTATCCCTCCCTCCCCCTGTAATCTCACACACCACCACCACCACCACCAGACCGCATACGGTTGTGTTGCCATGGTAAGGAGTGAGTGAGATTGGATTCAGATACGGAAATGTAATAACTTACGGCGTATTCTTTCTTTTTCTTCTGAAATATTTAGTTCAATACTGTCGAGAAAATCTTAGACTGTTTGATTTTTTTTTCAGTCTAGTTGTTGGTTACGTAATGGATATGATAGGATGCCAGGTGACCGTGTAATCAATTCAGTTCGACGCTGCTGCCCTTGGCCTTTGACCCAACCCATAGTGATCATGCCAAGGGTCACGCTGTTACACCCATGGGTTGAACTGTCGTGTCTACCGGTCTTACCATCGTGCGCAGGTGTCATCCTGTCGTGTTTAAGAGTCGCACCGTCGTGTTCAAGGGTCGTCCTGTCGTCTTAAGGGTCGTGCCGTCGTGTTTTAAGGCTCTTACCATCATGTTCAAGGGTCTCGCACCGTCGTGATCAAGTGTCGCCCTGTCGTGGGTGAGAGTTTCTATTACATGATGAGAGAGATCTTACAGGGATGAAGATCCACCAGACTCCCTGCTTCTTGTGTGGCCAGGTTGTGATTGTGGGTGCAGGTATGTCGACCAGTGACTGACAGATGTTCCAGCAGTGTGGGGGATGATGGCCCTTCCAGTTTTCACCGTGGTGCGACGGGTAACCCGCCACTCTCGTGCTGCAGGCTTGTCGTAAGCCAGCCCTTACGTACATACCACATAATATTTCTGTTTCTGCAAGTCCGTCGTAGTGCACGATGGCTTCGAAAGATTTAAATGGAGAGACCAGGTAGCGCTCGCATCTAGTATCATGACGGGTACTGCACCACTGAACATTCCATGGCGAGCCCAAGACTAGGGCTAGGTGCTGGGATGCCGTAACAGCCAAAAGTGGAGGTTACAGATGTGTCTGGCAGGCAGAAGGAAAGGTAGTTACAACTTGTAACTACACACGCTGCGAGGTAACTAGAGTGACATCATCGACTTTAGGCCTTCTGGTCTCCTGTATTATGATCTCTGTTGGCGCTTAACTGTCGCCATTGTAGTTAAGGATGTATTCCTCTTTACCCAGGCTTTTCAAGCCATGAGACTCGATAGATATAATTGGTTACCCTGATAACCCAGGACCGAAGGACCAGATGCTTGTCTGACGTGACTGTCCATATGTACTGGTATCTGACCCATCTATCACCGTGTTTCTACCCATTTGCCTGAGTATGTGTCTATCTCTAGAATTTGTCTCGTGTTCAGCGGTATTTTGTAGATCCCTTTACCCTCAAGAATGTCGAGGGCCTGTTATGTCTTGTCCACGCCACATGATGTTTTGCGGTTAAGAAAAGTGACTAGACGAAAGAGAAATAAAAGTTACAGAGGTGTGGCAGGTAACCCGGCAGTGTTTACAGTTACGTTACTGTGACAGTAGTAGTAGTAGTAGTAGTATGACGTAAGCTGGACAGTCTCATTGTGACGGCTCAGCCGCCTTCGATGCTCATGTCTTCTCTCAAGTGTCGTGGTTGTGTCAGCACCAGGTCTTTATCAGCACTGAGGTAATGTTGGAGGTGATCCATTGATCGTAACGGCGCTATGACCCAGTGTTGTTGAAGGGAAGGGTTTCGTGTTGTTAGAGGGGAAATGGGGCTGGCTTAGCTTAGTTTGATCATGGAGTGTATGTACGTAAAGCTGGAATGAGTGGTTTCCTCTCACGGGAGAGGGATGGGGTATGTTACATACAGAGGGTTGGTGTGGCAGTGGGCGGTTCTCCACCAGCTGCCTCCCCCCACACACACAACGCACTCTCCACCTCACCTCACCTGCGGACGCCACTGCCTCACCTTTCCTCCCACGATAACAACTGCGTCTCTGACCAGGTCTGGTCCTCCAGTTTCCCTCTAGAATTATACATTATACCCCGCCCGCGAGAGGGGAACCGCAGATGCAACACCATTACACACACACACACACACACACACACACACACACACACAATAGACGCAATTGGTGTTACCGAACTCCGCCTACTTGAGGTCACATCTCGGGGAAGGTCACTTACGGCGAGGTCGCATTATCGTCATATGACCAGAGTACAGTCTCAAATGAGGCACTTCTCGCTCTCAAAGAAGACCATGATTTCCCTGCATCTGTTCGTAGTGCAACCTCGGGAGCTCCAGGAAGCCCACATATGGAGTCCTGGAGTTGTGTGATTAATTCATAAACAAAGTGGGACTAGGATTTCCTCATCCTGTGCTCTGTAATCGAGCATGGTTTCCACCTGAACGTATTTGCTTATCTGCTGCTGTGGAAGGAGGAGGAGGAGAAGAGGTTCGTTTTCTTTCTTTTTTTTCCGGAGTGGAAGATGACCATTTGGTCCGAAGTCATTATGGTTGAGTTGTACCTCAGCCCTTTTGTGCTTCACGACCAAACTTACCTCGAGTTGTAGGGCTAAAGCCACGATAAGAGCGTTTGACACACACACACACACACACACACACACACACACACACACTGTCAGGTCTGCAGCATGTAAACATTTCAAGGGGAATTTTATCAATGTGTGTGTGTGTGTGTGTGTAATGTGTGTGTGTGTGTGTGTGTGTGTGTGTGTGTGTGTGTGTGTGTGCTGTAGATGGCGTTATATCCCTGCTGCGATGTGGATGTTCGTATGGAACGGATCGTGACATGATGAGGATGCTTTGTACCTAATGGGTGGTGACATGATGTGGATGTTTGTATCGAATGAGTAGTGACATGATGCGGATGTTTCCTTCGAATGGGTTAGTGGCTTTCTGTGGATGTTTACTTGTACTGGGTAGTGATATCCGTCATTTAAAGAGGAAAAAAAAACTTGAAATGTATTTCTCTCCCCATTTATAAGAAACAGAGGATCGTTTCACCTTCGCATCTTGTCAGGGACGCTAGGAGAGAGAGAGAGAGAGAGAGAGAGAGAGAGAGAGAGAGAGAGAGAGAGAGAGAGAGAGAGAGAGAGAGAGAGAGAGAGAGGTTGTGTGGGTGGATGAAGGCTGGCGAGGGTGGGCGGAGGGAAGGCAGGCTAGCCAGCGGCGAGGGAGACGGGCAGGGGAGGGCCTTAAGAGGCCAGGGGGAATGGTGACTTGGGGGGCCAAGGAAGGGTGACGTGCTGCAGCGAAGGTTGAGGGCGTCAGAAAATGAAAGGAAGGGGGGTGGGTGGGTGGAGAGGGTGCTGGAGAGAGTAGGAGTGGGGTGGGTGGGTGGGTGGAGAGGGTGCTGGAGAGAGTAGGTGATGAGATCTGTGCATGCATCGGTGAAGGGTGGTCAGGGGGATGGGGGTCGTGAGAAGGATTATGGAGAGGGATGAGGAGGACGGGAAGAGGGTTTAGAAGGGTGACCAGGAGAGGAGGAGTGTAGGGGGATGGGGAGTGAGGTTGGGTGGGAGTTGAGCGGGTGGATGAGTTGGACTTGCAGGTATTGTAGATGGTAGCGATGGACGGGTCAGGGACGAGGTGCTGTGTATATTACGGCTGTGGGGTTGTGAATCTACTCTATGT
Organism: Panulirus ornatus; assembly: GCF_036320965.1. Lineage (NCBI taxonomy): Eukaryota > Metazoa > Arthropoda > Malacostraca > Decapoda > Palinuridae > Panulirus > Panulirus ornatus. Next base: position 7,868,680 of record NC_092254.1, on the reverse strand, counting down.
AAGAGAGGTCTGTGAGTGTGTGTTGTCTGACCTTCATTCTGGTTGGTTAGAAATCTCTCTCTCTCTCTCTCTCTCTCTCTCTCTCTCTCTCTCTCTCTCTCTCTCTCTCTCTCTCTCTCTCTCTCTCCTGCTTTAGCTTATGTATTTTGTCCTCCCATGGCATTAGATGTGTTTGTCAATACGTTTCTTAAGCAGTGTCAAGGTCTGCGTTGGGGGTTTGGGGGAGAGTGTACTCTGGTCATGTATGTATATTGACACAGTGGGTGTTTATACCGCCATTGTAAGCCTGCGGTACTCTACTGAGGCCGGCGGCGAGTGAGGCGTTGTGGGTTTCCTGTTGTGTCCGGCGTAGTAGAACCAGATTGTAAAATACAACTTTTCATATTTTTTTGGTTGTTTCCTGCGCTCTACTGGACCGAGGTTCTTCACGCATCCTGTCAAAGTCTGGGATAGTTGATGCGGATGTGGACTTAAAGATGTAATGTTTTCAGTTCGTGGAGAACAGTACCTCTGTAGTAGAGAAGGAGTCTCTCGCATTGTGGTTTTTCTAGTCTGTTTGGAATGTTAGAATATCAGAATGAAGATTTTTTTTTTATGGGTCAGTTTTGAAATGGTTTGACCAGACTTGGGAATCGAGTATTTCTTTACCTTTTTTTAATTCACGAGTATAGATAGTAGTACTTGATCTAGACGAGCGGGACACGTTATCTCTAAATGTTGTTCAGTTCCATTACACCGGCAATGTCGTATATTTATGATGGTTTATGTATGCTTTATTACCGTTATTCCTTCCACGGTCTAATGGGGTGGATCAGGTGGATACATCCTGTACATCACTAACTTAACCGTGTTCAGTTTGTTGAAAAAAGTGACGCATGGACTTTCCCACCCTTACTAAAGCGCTTATTAAAGTTGTTCTGCAGTTTTTCCTCGGTGATTAAAGTCGTGTATGAAATATATTTGATACACGTCAGAAATTGTGTGATTCCATCCTTCAGCTTTTTAGCGTAGCTGAGGGCTGTCTACAGTGTGGGTTAGGCGAAGTTTTGGGTTTTCCAGATCAGGTCTATCACCATCTTGGTGTTTGGGGGCTGCTCAGAATTAGGTGCATCGCAGTCGGTTAGACGAAGCTGAGGGCTGTCTAGAGAAGGAGTGACTCGCATTGTGGTTTTTCTAGTCTGTTTGGAATGTTACAATATCAGAATGAAGATTTTTTTTTTTATGGGTCAGTTTTGAAATGGTTTGACGAGACTTGGGAATCGAGTATTTCTTTACCTTTTTTTAATTCACGAGTATAGATAGTAGTACTTGATCCGTGCTAGGACGTAGCTGAGGGTTGTCCAGATTAGCTGGATCACCATCGGCCCTCGGGCTTGAGTTCGACAGTGATTGGCTTCCAGATCTGCTTTAACACTGACCTCGTGACCTATTGCTGTACACCCAATAAGATTACCGCCCGTGTTCGGCCCTAACCGAAAATAATGCATACTGCCATCTGGGGCTGCCCCACTTCCCTTGTCGTCTGTAGTTCACGTACACTGGAGGATTATGTTTTGTCCCTTTTGTTTTTGTAGGACAGGTTGTGGGGGTTCTGGTTCTGCAGAATTCATTCCCTCAAAACTTGTATATATATATATATATATATATATATATATATATATATATATATATATATATATATATATATATAGGTCTTGATGTTCTCCCTACACACACACACACACACACACACACACACACACATATATATATATATATATATATATATATATATATATATATATATATATATGATATATTGTTTTTTGGGAAATAATTCAGCTGTATTGGGATCACATTGAGAAAATGTGTGGTATGTCTTCGTATGTTTAAAATGCATGACGTTTATTTGTGTGGCGGCTCGGTGTCGTTTGCATGTTTGACGGGTACATAAGCAGCTCGAGTGCGTGATAGTTTCACCAGCACTCGTGACTGGCACGAGTAGATCGTCCAAATAGATTCGTTCTCTTGTGTTTGCTTGGTTATTTAAATTTCTCGTAATTGCGTGTTCGATCATTACTTTCATATTAGCGGAAGTAAAATACGCAATGACTCGTGATTGCGTCCGTGAGTGATGTTAGCGCTGAATATCAGTTGACTGAATGAATACGACTCTTTATCATTGTATAGAATTATTATGGAGGTCATGATGTCAGTTTTTTGAGTGTTTATAGTATATGAAATATTATTAATAGTTGTAGTAGTCGTAGTAGTAGTATTGGTAGTAGTAGCAGCAGCAGTAGTAATAGTATCATGGAATGCGCACGAGTAATGGTGACAGTCTATGGCTTAAGCGTAATGTCCCTTCAAACTTTTCGGTGTTATGTAGTGTCCTGCTAGTGTTGTTGGTTCTTCGGAGACTCGTAGTTTGCTACCGGCCTCCGGACTGTGACCTGACTTTGCCTGCCCACCAGGGAAACTACTACAGGGCCGGCTTGATCAAGCATTTAAGTACTATATGTAGTTTTAGGTTCGGTTTTGAGTATTATGAGAGTAGCGGCAAGTTATGCTAGGATAGTGTATTTCTGAGACAGGTATAGACAGACACTCTACGTAAGAACCTGCAGTGAGACTTTGCCAAAAGCAAAAAGGCTAGTGTGTAGATAGATAGATAGGTAGATAGATAGATAGATAGAGAGAGAGAGAGAGAGAGAGAGAGAGAGAGAGAGAGAGAGAGAGAGAGAGAGAGAGGGTACTTCGTTACGAGTATGATGTATGAGATTTTTCAAAGAAAGGGGGGTATAAGACTATCGCATATCGCTCACCGCAGGAAAATCAAGAGTCAGGAAGAACGAGTCGTTTGTTAAGTTAGGTGTTATATGAGTATCGGAGAGACTGTGTTTGCTTGTGGACCGTATGCAAACACGTAAGGCAGTTAGAAAATACCTGAGCGGAGGAGTGGAACTTAACAGGCACTGAAGTGCAAGGTCACTGCGCAGCCGTCACTGACCCTCACGAAACCCATGTGGGGAGGGAGAGAGAGTAATGTTGAAGATAATGGGTTTGAACTATGGTTAAAGGAAACAATGTTGAGTGTGTGTTTGTTGGAAACTTCTCTTGATTAATAACGTGAATACGTTCATGAGGGACGTAAGAGTATAGGCCCGACCTTTGTCGAGTGTCGCAGCAGTCTTTTGTTCCCCCCGCAATTTTACCGCCAAGTGAGAGTCAAGGTAGCAGCATATAGCGATATGATTTGATAAGTTGGAATATTGATTGTTGACAAACCTTTTTAAAATTCTCTCTCTCTCTCTCTCTCTCTCTCTCTCTCTCTCTCTCTCTCTCTCTCTCTCTCTCTCTCTCTCTCTCTCTCTCTCTCTCTCTCGCCGTGTGGATTCTTTCATTCTTCATGTTTTGTAGCAGGTACACACGGGGAATCTTTTGAATGTTTATAGCCAATTGAATACCTGCTTTATTCTAGGTCTGTGGCTCTGTGTCTCTATGTTTAGATAAATAGGCCATAGTATGAGGTCATAAAGAGAAAAAAAAATTCTTAAGCGTTTTCAGGCAGGATGACAAAAGACTGTGGCAAGATCATTGCTAGAAATCTCTTTTGTCTTGATGATTAACAAATTCCATATGTTAGGTAAGTTGGAATGCGTTTGTGAATTTATTTGCCAAGAGTCCGTTGTGCATATGGGACCTTTAATTCTTTTTTTTTAGGCAAAATTCTTTTTATGTGCTTATTTATTGAAAATTGTTGTTTCTTTGAGCATGGACCTTCCACACACGCGCGCGCACACACACACACACACACACACACACACACACACACACACACACACACACACATACACACACACACACACACACACACACACACATGGTAACATGGATGTATGTGGGAGGATGTGTTACGACTTGATATCAGGAAATCCGTGTGGTTTGTGGCTCGGCCATGAAATCATCATCTGGTTTTGACTATTTATATGGATCATTTGTCATTTACTCGCCGTGGGACGTCTGGCTCAGGGTGCGTATGTGTGTTAACGTGCCGTGATCTTTTCGTCAAGCACGCACGTACAGCTCGAACGCTGGGTCACTTGTGAGGGGGAGAAAAAAGATATTATGGCCTGGCCTTTGAACAGAACATTAGGCGTTAAGTCAAAAGGTTAGATATCTAAGGGTCGAACCGTCTTACTCGGGGGTTTAGAGATGTGAAGTTATCGTTTATATTCAGTCATGATCAAACTATCTTAATCACCTGTGGGTGTGAGAGCCTTCCACCGTCAGTCCGGCCAGTCGAGGTGACATCACCTCCATGTGAGCTTTGCTGCGCTGATAAGGTTGGCGCTGGGAAGGCCGCACGCCCCACACGGGAGATATATCCAAGCCTTTTACGAGAAATTAACCTCGTAACCCTCCTAGAGCACGGAGATATATGCTCCTTAAGGACTACGGAACGACCCTTGGATGTGGTGGTCTAACGCTTGACCTGATCATTAAAGATGAAAGGTCACTCCATCATGCATACGTAGGGTCTTGCCGTTGTGTTCGAGAATCGTAGTCATGTTGACGTATCGTGCCCGAGGGGTTAAGTTTTGCCGTAACAGGTACGTGCAGGTAGGACCAGGCTGTTCCCAGGTTAGGTCTAGTATTAGCGGTATGTGCGTGGTGTTCCCTCGCCCGTTTATATAGGTGGCGCAGTTATTTAGGAGGATCTCCTTTGGCGCGTCGCTTCTCGTTCGCCAGGATTAGCCTCCGCCCGTGCCTCGCCGGAAACACATCAGTGTATCGCGTCCTTGAATTGTGAGATATGTTCTTTTTCTCTCTCATTCCCTCTGTTAAGCCCTGCGTTGCTGACACTACCTCATGGCAAAGTCTCGTTTTTAGGTGCTTGTGGTAGGTACTCTCGACGTGTTAGCCCAGTCTCAAAGGCAAGAATTCATAGTAGTTACGTTTGTACTCTGAGGTAGACAATATTTTCAGTGCTCTTAGTGAAAGTGACGGTCGTGTGTGTTTCATTCTGTCTGTTTGGCAGTCTCTGTTCATGGGCACAAGCCTGTCTGGAGAGGCTACGGGTGTGGCGGTGGGGGTGTGGTGGTGGTGGTGGTGGCGTTGGCGGCGGTCGTGTTCCCGGAAAGCTGTGTGGCTGTGTGCCGACGTGCCAGCAGCCGCCGTATATTTAGATGCTCACGCATGCTATTCTTGCTTCCTCCCTCCATACCCTCACTACCCATACGCACAGGCCTCGCTACCTCCTCCATCGTGTACCCTTCGATCGTGTTTGCTTTACTGAATCAGTTAAAACCTTCCCATAAGGTGTAATAGTAACCTTACTGCAGAGTAGTGTACCCCCTGGAGTGGTTCAGGGTGCCCGCACAATCGCACGCGCCAAGGAGGCGCCGAAGGAGCAGTTTGTACGCATTTGCGGCCTTCAGTCATTCACTGAGGCTGGGGCCGCTGTGCCCACAGGCAGGACGCGCTTGTCTTGCAAGAATTAGCTGACTCTAGTCTTGTGTTTTTGTTAGCATTTCATCTTGAATAGCGTCGAAGTATCAACATTTTAGAATTTTATCATGAATAGTATCAAAATTATCTTGCTCAACGATATACCTAAACTGTTGGTAAGAATGTAGATCTTGTCCAGATTGGTTTGATTGTATTTGTTTGATAAGATGATTTACGAATGCGTTGAAAATTTTGAATGTCCGGGCACTTCTCAAGTAGAATTATACAGGTATTCTTACTATACTATGAGATTGTCTCAGTTTATGCCTTGACAGATTGAGGCCAACGAAGGCGTTGGAGGTTGGGGTGCACTTGTCTGTTTTGCCAATGTTGTGCCGAGTGCCTAGTTTATTGGTGCTTGGCATACCACGGTCGGCTAGGCTGCACCAGTTCGCCGCATTACAGATCTGATATGTTGAGAACGAGAACTAGAAAATGTGGCCTTCTAATACAAACCTGTTCCCTTTAACGGAAGGCATTAACTTAACACCAAAAAAATCGCGTAAAAGCATTCATAATTAATAATGGCGTATTACACGCACGAAATGAAGTATTTCATTTAGAAATTATTAAATCGAAGTCTGATAGGAAAAGCGTATTGCATATTGGTTGTGTGAACTCAATAACGTTCATACTCATACAGTGAGGTGGACTGTACATGCATACATGCTAAGAGATTATTCATCTTATACCTTCGTTAGGAACATAGAACTTTGGCTTTTAAAAGTCTTAAGACTTGTGTCATAGTTCTTGATCGTCACGTAGCACTTGACTATCAGTTTACTCCGTCCTAAACGTTTACCCCCCGTACACAGTGAGCAGATTTTACTAGGTACTGCACCCGTACCTTACTTCTGCATTGAACGTTTACAGAGACAAGCACAAATTCACAATGCAGAACTCTCCACCTCACCCACCCCTCCCCAGCGCAAAGTGCACATGAATGATTACATTGATTGAGCCACTCACTGAGATTGTTAGGTCATTGAGGATTTTTTTCTCTGGCACCTTTTTAGTGATGAAGGATTCCTCACGTTGAGCACGTTTAATTATTTTTCTTAGGTACATAAACCTCCTTTTGGGAGGGGTGATGAAACTGCGGATGAGATTAGTTGTGTTTTTGATGAAATATTTAATTGCCAATTAGTGGGATTCCTTAAGTACCTGATATATTGAATATGGCCATACAACAGCCATATATATATATATATATATATATATATATATATATATATATATATATATATATATATATATATATATTATATGGCTGTATGGCCATATTCAATATAACAGGTATAAGGATATTTTTTATAGTGTATGCGTCTATGTCTGTCCGGTATTATGTATTGATTTTTTTTCATACTGGTGGGGTGAAGATTAATCCCTTTCAAAAAGTATGTTGTTCTTTTTGGCCTATTGGGAGTAACCATTTGTCATTTTGTAGCCTTACAGCGTCCTCTGCTGACATGATTTTCATACATTTTCTTGTGTCATCTGCAAAGGATGATATGAAACTGTGCTTCTCCTTCAATTCAGTCCCAGCTGTAAGAGTGAGGAAGAGTAGGAGTGCAAGTACAGTTCCTTAGGAGGATTGAACTTTTACTTTGAAAGCACTGGAAATGATTTGGCCTTCAACTACATTTTGAGATGTTAGAAAGTTGTATATCCATATTCCATTTTTTAAGGTAATTCCTGTGTTTATATGCATGATGCCATGGTCACATTTATCAGTTGTTTTTGCAGTGTGTTTAAAATTCATAGGCATTTTGTTTTGTTCAGTATGTACTGTAAGGTAGTTTGTAATTCTGTTGTGTTCATAAAAAGGAAAAATTCAGTGCTCTTGAGCAGCCCCTTAATATTGATTGATTGGAATAAGGAATCAGGGTGAGTTCATTTTTGTCTTGTCAAAAAAAAAAAGTATGTATTTGCATTTATGAGCTTTAAAGAATTTATTGTGTGTGTGTTTAGAGCTGGCTGCTAATAAGGTATTTTTTGATGTATGGATTAGTTTTTACTTGTAGTTGTAATAATTATGTGTGTGTGAAAGAGAGAGAGAGAGAGAGAGAGAGAGAGAGAGAGCTGGCTGCTGGTTATGGTGCTGCTGTATTTGTAAAACACAGCTGCACATTAATTTCACACTGTGATATTTGTAGTAATATCTAACACGCCTTGAAAGGGCTAATAGTTTTAAGCTTCTGTAAACCGAGCAAAAAGCAATTTAGAACTTAAGAATATTCTTCAGAACTTGTTGTAAGGTAATTTAGAAACTAGGAAGAATAGAACCATAGCTATATACTTTTGGCACCTACATATGCCTTGGATTACTGATTTAGGCATAGCATAAAGAAATTTGAAGTGCACCTTCAGCAAAGCATGGATATATGCAATGCTCTGTTGAATTTTCTCTCTCTGTTGTGTCATTATTTTTCACTGAATGGGTGTATTACTCTCTGATGTATTGACTTAAAAACGTTTTTTCAAAATACAGCTGATTTTGTGAAAGCATGTTTGTATATTCTGTAAAGCTAGTCTGAGATTTAAGGATTGGTGGTGAAAGTGAACATTTAGAGACGAGTCCTAGTGCCTTGTGTGGCAGGTTGACACAGCATCTTATTGGATTTCAAGTGAGTGGATGGTATTACAGTGTCGTTGCCATAAAGCTTTGCTAACTACTCACCACCTCCACTCTCCTGAGTTTGTTCGGCAAGATTGATGGCCTCATTTACCACAGTACTTAAGTGAATGTCAAGATTTTCATAAGATATTTTTTGGGTGATTTTCTGAGCTGTAAGGTCCATAGTTGTTATAGATAAGAATTATAAAAGTAGATAAGGTGTGCAGTTTAGATTAGAAGAATAGCAAGAGAGTAAAGAATGAATATGTGAGAAAGGTATGTGGTATGAAAGATGTATAAGTAAAGGGATTTAGAGATATTATGGCTGTATAGTTCACATGGTAGGTGATAGGTTAGTGAAGTTGATGTATGGTAAAAGGATTGAAAGTAAAAGGAAGGAAAACAAACCACAAAAAAAATGGATAGATGCTGTAATTGAACTCTTAATGGGTAGAAGTATTTCAGAAAAATATTTGTGTGTGTGAAAATTTTGTCTCTTGCCAGTTATAGAAACTTCCTTTGCATGAGACTGATTCCTTTAAATGCTCAACTTCACTTATAAGGCCTTCTTCTTTATGAATTATCAGATGCACAGCATCATTTCAATGTACTGGACCTCCACTTTCATATAATACTTACTTGATTGTTTCTTTAAAGTTTTATTTTCTTGTATCACTTCCTGTACCTCTCTCTATCAGTATTTCACATTTTCGTTGTCTTTGCTTATTGATTTACTGTGCACCTACTTGAATAACACTTACAGAAAAAGTTTACTTATTTCTATATTTTGTGTTTTGCAGGAAGTCAAAATGGTAAAAAGCCAAAAAGAAGTATCCTCCGGACGCTGTTCTGTTGTTGTGTGTCAGGAGAAAATGACTCGAGTGGAGCAGCCAATGGGGTGTGTGTGTCAGAAGATGTTCCACCCTATACTCACTTGCCCCCACCCACGGGGCCACAACGACACCTTCTGCCATCTGTCAGTCATCGAGATATGCACAAGAAATGCATGGTTATTGACCTCGATGAAACGTTGGTACATTCATCATTCAAGGTGGGGAAACATTTTGTGTCTTTTTATCTATCATTTTTACTCCATTTCAGTTGAATTTCTTAACAAAAGGGGTGATTGTGTTGATTGGTTAGTTAGGATTTTCAATATATGACTTATGGGAGGTGCCTGAAGATTGGTAGAACATCTGTATAGTGCCATTTTATAAAGGCAAGTGAATATTCATATTACATTGGTAAAAGTTTCAACAGTGTGGAAGATTACTGGAGGAAGACAAATAGTTGAGGAATACATGAAATGATTTATGCAAAGAATGCTTTTAAGGACAGGAAAGATAGGAGTTCTAAAAGGGAATGGGCATCAGTGATGTAGATAGGTAGATAGAGTTTCAACAGGCTCACAATCCCCCCCCCCCTCAACCCCCTAACTTCAATAAACATAACACAAACAGAACACATACGCACTTAAATAACCTGACAAGTATTAGACAAATGCCCCCCCGACTCATTTTAATGTATAGTGTAAGAAAAGTGCTCAGAGTTCACTGAAGCATTACATAAAGTCATCTTGTTGAATTAGAAGTGTTTCATGAGGGGCACAAACTTGAAGGCATAACCAAGGCTTCATCATCATTAATAGCAATTTTTATTGAGTATTTTCTTAACTACATTGTGATAGATTATGTTATGTTGATGGTGATGGGTAATGTTTCAAATATAGTGCATATGTAAGTGTTTGATAGGGAAAATTTTTGTTCAGGAACAAATCTCCCTTACACCAGGGTCCATTGGCTTTTGTAGTGACAGATCTCTTTAAAAAGCCTGTAATAATTGAATAGTTGACAAAAATGGGAATTTGGTGCAGGAACCAGGTGGAATTCCAGCTTTCTTTTGTCAAAAGACAAAGATGACAGTAAATAAACTGTTAATGAGATGAAGTACACATACACAAAATGGCATATGCAATGCTAGTTCAAAATGGAAGAGCTAAGCCTGTGCCAAAAAAAGTATAGGCCACTTAGCTTAACTTGATGTATAATCATAATTTACAAAAATGAAAAGAACACATAATGGAATGAATGATTGAAAATAGTTATGTAAATGAAGGTCCACATGGACATTTAACATGTAAAAGTATACAGACTTCATTCTCATCTCACTTAAGCTACTTTCATAAAGATTTTGAAGGAAAATGGACACTTTTTAGACTTTGATAGAGTATTGACAAACTAAACTATATTAAAAAGATTATATGATTGAGGTCATTCTCAAATGAACTTAGGACAGACTGACAGTAGATAGGCATTGCCTTTTTCATACACTCTGTCCCATTAAGTACTGGTGTTAAACTTGCAAAACCTTTCTTCATATTCATCATTGACATTCTGGTAGTTTTTATAATTAAATGCATGAAAATAGATTGTTTTATAACACTGAGGTATGTATATTAAGGTAATTTTTTATTTTTCAGCCAATTAGCAATGCCGACTTCATAGTTCCTGTCGAAATAGATGGAACCATCCACCAAGTTTATGTATTAAAACGGCCGTTTGTAGATGACTTTCTACAAAAGATGGGAGAGTTATATGAATGTGTACTCTTTACTGCCAGTTTAGCTAAGGTAAGTTTAGTAGATGACTTGCAAGCAGTACATAACTCAAGAATCTGTTGATGATTCAGGAGGGTGAGAGGAGTGCTTGGGAGAAAGCAAGTTGGAGTGAAGTGGTATACAGGAGTTGGTGTTCTATCAGTTTGTGAATCAGAGTATGTGAAGTAGTCAGGGGAACCTTGGAGAGGTCTTTGGTGCTTGGTTGTTGATGGGGACTTTCGTTTTGGTATATTATACATAATTAGAGAGAGAGTGGATGTGAGCCAGTTCTTCATTTGTGCCTGGAGTTACTTCATTGATATGGGAAATTGTGAACAAACATGAAAAATGCAACTTTTATTCACATTAAGAAATGATGTAGAACATTTTCTGGTCTCCATTCACGATTTTTTGCTGTGTGATTGCATTACTGATGGGATGGAGCAGGTGTAGTAGATTTTGTGGGGGCCTAGTGTCAATTCTACTTGCAGAATGGAGCAGGATGTATGCTGTAGGACGCAGTTTGTTGTTTGTGATATTACAATTGGAATAGAGCTGGAGTAGGAGTAGAAGTTGTTTGGGCTGACTTAATGTCATATGTGCCATCATTAGTATCTTCTAAGATTACTTTTACTTCAAATGGGATTAGAGGAAGACCTTTCCTTGATAGATTGCTTCATGAACAGAAGGAACAGGTGATTTGGGAGGGTTTGAAACTCAGTTAAGCACATCTTGTCCCCTTCTGCAACACATCTCAAAGTATAAAGCAGTAATACTACTGTAATTTTTTTCTTGATGTGAAAGAAAGTCTTCATTACCTGTTGCTGTAATTGTGAGAGAGAGGGTGGAAGTTTGTGTAATATACCCCATTTATGATGATACAAGTATGTGACTGAGGCATGTGATCAGCATGGCATCTGTAAGACAAGATGTGCTTGTGATACTCATTCCTGTTATAATCATTTTTAGTCATCATCAGTGAGAGATTTTTAGGCATTTTAGGTAGTTTTCCATGATTTATCCAAAGTTTTTGATTAGGTTTGGCATCATTGTCTCATCTCTAGAGCTCCACTCTCTTAGCTTCCCTCCCTCACTTTGCTCCCTCATATCTAGCTTCCACTGTGGCAGATCTATATCCATGGTTCTTAATGGATTAGTCTTGTTCTCCTTCTCCATTGAGAGTGGTGTCCCCAAAGGTTCTGCCCTGTTCCCAACACTTTTTCTCCTTTTTATCAATAGTTTTTTTTTTTTTTTACAAGTAACCAAATACTGTCATACATTAAAGACTCAACACTACATTCCTCCATATTCTTGAATTCTGCTCCTTCTCTCACTTGCTCTGCATCTTGTCTCGGTAAACTCAGACTTGGACAGGATATCTTAGTTGAGTAGACAAAATCTGATTAAGTTTAATGCCTCCAAGACCCACTTTCTACCCATCTCTCTCTTGAAAATTCCTTATAACTTTCCTCTCATCTTCAACAGTTTTGTAATTCCACCTCTTAAATGAATGGACTTTTTAGTTATGACTGTAACATCCAATGTATCTTGGAAACCCCACATTATGGAAATTGATAAAACTGCTTCTAAGAAACTGGGATTCCTGTTTAGATGTACAAATTTCTTTTCCTCCAAACAGCTGCTCCATTTATACATAGGATTGATCTGTCCTTGTATAGGCTGCTGTTTTTACATGTGGGATGGTTCTAGTCCTACAGCTGTACTTGATAGAGTTGAGTCAAAAGTGGTCCAACCTCTCCCAGGCTAATTTCAAAACTTAGATCCACCTACCCTATAATGCAATGTTTGTTCACTTTCTATCTTTTATGGGTATTACTTTGGTTTTTACCCCTAAGAGTGGACTGCTTGTGTGCCCCTACTACTAGCTAGACCACATAATACTCAGCTGGCTCTGCATCACATGATTACTGTTTAGCCATTGGGAACTTAAAGTTGGGCCATTTTGATAACTGTTTCTTTCCCTACACATTGAAGCTTTGGAACACTCAACCCTCTTACCAGTAACTACTACCTGATGCTTTTTAAAAGAGGTTTTTCACTTCCTCCAAACTTTATAGATACTTTTCCTGTCTTTTCTTATTCTCTTGCAGTAACTGCTCTGCATTTCATGTAAGGCCCATCCTTGGCATGTACTTTTGTCTGTGACTGGAGCCTCCAATATTAATAAAGATTGATGAAATTGTTCTAGTTATGACAATAGATTGTTCATAAGATCTATGGATAAGTGGTGGAATCAAACATTAGCTTGGACTTCAGATCAGGGCTGGGATAATTTTATTTACAGTTAACAATATTAGTAGTGACTAGTGTATTGTCAATAAATTACTATAGCTGATCATTTTCTGTTCTTTTAAAATGGGCCATGATTTTGGCATATTTTACTCTTTCCATGCCTTTCACTGAAAAAAAAAAAATGTGGAAAGCAAAATACAAGCCTGAGAGAGGGTGTCAGTAATTTAAGTTTCAAAGCCCACAAGGTGTACAAGTGTGTTGATGTTTGAATATGCAGAGACCCCTCTTTGAATTGAAATTATGACTTAAGATTATAGGTGTGAAAGGGATTACTGAACACATCATTAGATAGGAAAATCTCTGAAAGAAGTATTTTAGGAGAGTTATTAGCCAGATGGTGTTCAACAAATGAAAGTTTCTGATAAATTCTCTAATTTATTTGCAATATCCTTACAAGGTTAGAATATTTTATTTCTTCTTTAAGTAAGTATGTATGATAGAATTCATGTGTTAGTACCAATTTTGTGTTGCGTTGATACCCTTTTTGAATTTTGTGTGATCATTTTGATAATGTTCGCAATAACATCAGTAGTGATAATGATAGTAGTGATAATGATAATGATAATATTGATAGTAATGATAATAAATGATAATGATTATATATATATGTAATGTATTCTACATATACATTTTTGCTTTTAAATTTACTTGTGATTTGGCTTCCAGTATGCTGATCCAGTAGCAAATCTTCTGGATAAATGGGGAGTGTTCCGAGCAAGGCTGTTTCGTGAATCCTGTGTCTTCCATCGAGGCAATTATGTCAAGGATTTAAGTCGTTTAGGCCGAGATCTTCATAAAGTTGTAATCATGGACAATTCACCTGCATCATACATCTTCCATCCTGACAATGCTGTGAGTTACCACATCTGTATTGTTCATACTGATGATATTGTTCATATCGAGTGTAATACTCATATACTATTTTAAATTGTTGGTTCTTGTAAAGTCTAATTACTTTACTTACATATAAGGGAGCTTTTATTTATTTATTTGTTTTGTTTCTTATTTCCCCCTCCCCAAAAACATATTTGCCATTTCCCACATTAGCAAATGTGAGTAGATGTAACCAAAATGAGAAGGGAGAGAGAGGTAATGTGTCTTAGGAGAGAAACTTGGGTGATGTAGCTAAGAGTGAAACTAAACTCAAGGGGAAAGGGTCCCAGAATGATGGCTAAGAAATCTGAGGGATAGAGTCTGGAGATGTGATGGCAGGAACTAAAGAAGGGGTGGCATTTCTGTTGAAGGAGAAGTGTTGGAAATGTGTCAAGAATGTAAGGAAGTGAGTTTCAGATTGATGTGTGTAAGAATTAAAGTAGGTTATGAAAGGTGTGTGACTATCATTGCTTTTCCACTTAGTAGTAAGAGGAGTGAGAAAAGAGTTTTTTCGGGAAGAGCTAAGTGAGTGCCTCAGCAATTTTGATGTAAGGTATCAGGTGTAAGTGGTGGGAGATCTGAATGCAAGAGTGGATGATGTGATAGTTATAAGTATAATTAGGGATCATGGAATGCCCAGTGTAAAGTTGTGTGCTAAAGTAGGATTGGTGATTAGGAATACCTTTTTAAGGTGTGAACAAATGTATGTCTATTAGTTCCTAAGCATAGAAAAATGTAAAGTTTGAAGATTGTACACTTCCACCCAAAATGTTGTGTTTTGATTACTTTTTTCTTTCCAAAACAGGGATAACATTACTCTTTGTTCACAGAAGATATTGGTAGTACTGAACCAACCAAATTATTATCTTAGGTCAAGTTAAGAATGTTTATATCATTGAAATCCATTGAAATCTAAATATTTTTATTTATTTATTATGCTTTGTCGCTGTCTCCCGCGTTTGCGAGGTAGCGCAAGGAAACAGACGAAAGAAATGGCCCAACCCACCCCCATACACATGTATATACATACACGTCCACACGCAAATATACATACCTATACATCTCAATGTACACATATATGTACACACACAGACACATACATATATACCCATGCACACAATTCACACTGTCTGCCTTTATTCATTCCCATCGCCACCTCGCCACACATGGAATACCATCCCCCTCCCTCCTCATGTGTGCGAGGTAGCGCTAGGAAAAGACAACAAAGGCCCCATTCGTTCACACTCAGTCTCTACCTGTCATGCAATAATGCCCGAAACCACAGCTCCCTTTCCACATCCAGGCCCCACACAACTTTCCATGGTTTACCCCAGACACTTCACATGCCCTGATTCAATCCACTGACAGCACGTCAACCCCGGTATACCACATCGATCTAATTCGCTCTATTCCTTGCCCGCCTTTCACCCTCCTGCATGTTCAGGCCGCGATCACTCAAAATCTTTTTCACTCCATCTTTCCACCTCCAATTTGGTCTCCCACTTCTCCTCGTTCCCTCCACCTCCGACACATATATCCTCTTGGTCAACCTTTCCTCACCCATTCTCTCCATGTGCCCAAACCATTTCAAAACACCCTCTTCTGCTCTCTCAACCATGCTCTTTTTATTTCCACACATCTCTCTTATGTATATATGTATAAATGTATATATGTATAAATGTATATATGTATTCTAATTTGTATTTCATATTTTTTTTACGATAGGTTCCTGTATCATCGTGGTTTGACGACATGAGTGACTCTGAACTCATGGACCTTGTCCCATTTTTGGAAACCTTGAGTAAGGTGGACAATGTTTACAGTGTGCTTCGGAACTGCAACAACCCTCTAAATTCACAAACGTCTCCCCAACAACAACAGGGAAGCCAGGTTCTTCCGCAGTTAACACAGGGACCCTTGACCCAAGTCCAGCCATCACCTCCGCCACTCATTTCACAGCAGCAGCACCAACAGTCTCAAGAACAACAGCAACAACAGCAGTACCAGAAAGATTATGAGGAGACAAAAGATGGTCCATCATGAGGGGGGGAAACTATTACCAGGCAGGATATGCTGAAGGAGACCGACACACTGAAGTGATTCTCTTCATGCTCCTGCCAGGCTCCCACCTTCCCAACCCCCTTGGCCACCACCGCACCCACTGCCCACCTACGCAGTTTCCCCAGCCCCCAACCTAGCCACCCTCCAATTGGCCAGGGTACTCAGGGCTTGGGGACTCCTGAGCATATAAGTGGCTAGAACTGATCCAAGCTGATGCTGCTACCACAGTTTTGCAGCCATAAACCCAGGCCTTGGGGAGGACTGATTGGTGGTTAGAACAGCCAGTTAAGTCTGGAACTAGTCGGGGTCGTAAATGAAACTGTGAGGACTGGAGTCCTTAGTAGGTGACCGTATGTGTCACTGTTGTGATTAAGTGACAACCAGTGGTAGACTCTGTTCCCTACATATGAGCATACCTATCAATGCCAGCCCTCATCGTATGTTATTGGATGTGAGCATATGATGCTGCCAGTATGTGATGAAGATTTGTTGGCATTAATGTTGCTGTGCTTTGTGCTCAGCAGGAGTTTTCAGACAAGTGCCAAGATGAGACTCCCACTCAGTGTCATCATATCATGGAATGCTGTTTAATATAGCAATCATACCTTCAACTGTATGATGTTATGCAGCTGTTAATTTTAATAATTTTTACCTAAGACTTAGAGGCATAGTTTGTGTGCTTAACTATTTTCTGAACAAAACAGATTTTGTGTGCCAATGCCGAGTTTTCCCATGTTTTTATTTCCAATCACCATTGTCGACGGTGGACATTCTACTGTCGTTGTTTTGATATTCATTCTAGGTTTCTAGGATACCCCAGTAATGCCTAACCTCCATCCCTGCTTAGTTCTTTGTTATTCTGTTAGAGTAGCTGTCACACCGTTGATGCTGGGTTATGTAGGGTGATTGGGGCTACTAATTGTTTTGAAGTGGGAATGGGCGGGTAGCTTGATGACTGGTTGGCTGGCCAACATAAACACACCACCGAGAATGGGGCTACATAATTGCAATCATGAAGAACAAAAGGTGTTTAAGGCAGCAGGTCACATGCGCATTAGCTTCCAAAACAAACGTCCAATAGCCAACATGGCCTTTTTTCCCAAATAACTGTCTCCTCCCTTTGTCCATAATCTTGTTATATAGATATAGCCTAGTTATACATATATACATACATACATACACGCATATATCTCAATCGAATGTTTTATTTTAGTTTTCTATAATTTTTAAATTATATATATATATTTATATATATACAAACACATATGAATACAAGAACTGTCACTTTGGGCTCCTTTTAAATTTTAGTGAGATGTACAGACTCTATTGTTCAAAATAATTTTCAGTAACATGAGTAGAAAACAAAATTGTTATAGCCCATTGCACATTGTCTCTGCAATCTGTAGTGTGGATGTTAGTGTTGTTAGATTTTTTTTAAGTGTGAGAGATGCATTGGTGCTTTAAAATTAACTGTTCTCTGTGATAGTGGGCAAAACCTGGAACAAAGCCTAATGGGAGGAGAGAATATGGATAAGGATTCCTGGTCAGTCTAGGACCCGAAGACTTGGGGATGAAGGAGACTTGGAGAACATTCTTTGTCCTTGAAATATTTAGGCACTCAGGTGGATCTGTAAAATGGTGGATGAATAAAAGTCCTCAGGCATGTTTTTTAAATAAAAACATTCTTAACAAGGGCCTAGTAATTCAGCAATATTATGAATGTTGGTTCATGGTCTTTCATTCCCTCCATCACTGTTTGTGTAGTTGGTTTAACCTCCCGGTGAACCACAACCTTAAGAAAGTGGCAGGTGGTGCTGCCTGTGACATAACCGGATATGGACGTGACGTGACTTCACGTGCAACGTTTGTCAAATGTGTGTGGTAGACTTTGCATACCAGTGAAGCCAGTTTTGAAATGAGTTTGAATGTAGCCAGTCATGAAACTGAGTGACAAACTACTGCAGAACCCAACACTGTTCCTCTAATCTTACTCTCACTCATGACCCATCACAACAAGCACTGTGATCTGCTGGCCTTGTGAAACTGTCCTGCCTGCCCTTCCCCCAGATATTACAAGATATGATCTCTGTCCAGACCAACAGCCCAAAACCCATGGTCAGCACCTACCCACATATTGCCTAATTTCTATGAATATCTGATTATGCTAAACCTTTTTACAAGCCTTTAGAATTATCTCTGACAATGAAAATTTTACTTCTGTTTTGAGTAGTTATGGGATAGCATAGTCTTCATCATATGCATGGATTGATAGATATTAGCTCTGAATTCATAATTTTCCTAATGATGGTATTTGGTAGAATTTATCATGCAGTAATGCGCTAGCATTTATACTTAGCATTGGCTGAAGGAAAACACTACCTTTTTGATTTTATATTAAAGCAAAAATTAGATGTGTCATGTATTTTAAAACTTATATATACATGTAGTTTTTGCATGTGGTAGGTAATCTCCATGTTGGTTTGGGCTGGTGGGAGGAGAGAGTGGTACGCACTGTTATTGAATGACGCTCGTGTACATAGACTCAAGTACAGTACTCAGTTGCAGGCCTTACCGTGTAAATTAGTCGGCTGAGGTGTTTGCAGCGTAAATTGTAGGAACTCTTTTCTCAATATGTACAGTACAGTGGCCTTATTATTGTTAATGTTTAAACACTATGTTTTTTACTGAAATGGATTCTTTAGAGATTAGACTATATATGAATGATAATAATATCTTTAATAATATCCGTGCGAGATAGTGGAAGCCTTTGCTTCTCTGAGTAGCTCCTTTTTATGACAATTGAAATGGCAGTTTGTATTTTTTATTTGTTTACTGTTGCAAAGGAGCAGTTTTATTAAATGTGTTAAAAAGCATTTATTGAGGATATAAGAGTTTGTATTTGAAGTTTGGTTGGACAATCAAAATGTTTAATGTTGATTGCAGAGTTTAAAAAGATTAAAAGATGTCTGCATAAAAGACAGTGAAATTAATGTTCGAGTTTTGTAACAGGGGCAGGGGAGGTATGTACCACTTGTGATATTTCAATCATAGCATTTTCTTCATATCTGATATAGATGATATAGAAAATGAGCATTTGAAATTTCATTTAGTTGTATCATATCCATCTTCACATTTTTGGATGTAGTCTGCTGAGTGTATGAGTGTTGCTGAAAGTGATATAAATTCTTATTAATACATTGTACAGTGGTTTTAATGGAATAAGATTCATCTTAAGCATCTCTGTATCATTTGCATTACAGTTGATGTATTATGTAAATCATCAGTGTAAATTTAGTTTGATTTACAGTGTGTGACTGGAGATTGTTAGGGAAACACAGCATATCAGAAAAATTTGAAGACTGTAAATTTGTTGTTCCTGGGTTTGAGTATGAATGATTGCTGTTCTTTTTATGATCCTGAAAGTTTGCAACTATGGCAGTAGTGACAATGTCTTCCTAAGTCCATAATGTGTTTTAAGTGCCCTTGTTTCACAACTCGAAATGTCAAGCTCAAGCCTCTGTGTAATCACCCGGGATCAAAATTAATCGCAGGGTGTTTCCCTTGTTTTTTGCCTTATTGTAATAAATAACAACAATGTCATATAGGAAGTACTTTGGTCACAAGATGTTTTATACTGATGAATTTAATGTCAATTCACTGTACAAAGTGATTTTTAAAAATTTAATATTTCATCTTCAGACACAAGTTTACATGTAAAGAAAATAAACTTGTTTAATATTGATATTTCTTTATCCTTGCCAACCCAAATAGTTTTAGATATAGCTTGAGTCATAACTCTTGAGGTGGCATTTAGTGCAATGGATTAATCCAATGATCCAGCTGAAACCAATTATTAGGTCTATGTATCACAAAATGAGGAATAGCTGGTTTGAAAATATGAGATTAACTCTTGAAAAAGATTTATATCCTGTCATGAAAGCTTTCTTTTTTCTTCCATACTTGATTACTGTTTCCTTTGTCAGCGAGGTAGCACAAAGAAAGGCCACATCCGCTCACATCCATTCTCTGTCATGTGTAATGCACTGAAACAGCTCCCCATCCACAACCAGGCCCCAGAGAACTTTCTATGTTTTACCCCAAACACCACATTTCCTGGTTTAGTCCATTGACGTCATATTGATTTCAGGATACCATATTGTTTCAGTTCACTCTATCCCTTGCACACCTTTCACCCTCTGGCACGTTCAAACCAAGATCGGTCAAAATCTTTTTCACTCCATTCTTCCATCTTCAATTTGGTTTCCTTGTTCTTGTTCCCTCTTCTGACAAACAGACTACTTTTCAACCTTTCCTCTTTCATTCTCTCTATATATCCAAACAATTTTAGCACACCTTCTTTGGATCTTTCAATTACACTATTATTGTACATCTCGAAACTTTCATTATTGATTCAATCGAACCACTTCACACCATAGTGTCCTTAACCACTTCATTTACAACACTTCCACCCTCCTCCATATAGCAATATTTATAGCCCCTGCCTCTCGTCCATACAATATTGTCGGGACGTACATTCAAATATATGAATTTTGGCCCTTCCAGATAATGTTCCCTTTTTCCACATTCTTCAGCACAACCCAGAACTTTCATCCCATCACTAACCCTATGACTTGCTTCTGCTTCCATTTGCTGATTTTTTTTATAGTTCATGAAAAATATACCAATGCATCCCCTGTAATGCAAGAATATCCAAAGGATTGGCCTTATTCCTGGTATGTCTTAAAAGCCTTTTAGATAGGCCTTGGACTTCAAGGAGTATTTATAAGATTTATTGTGATGAGAAGGAATGTATAATCCATTGTGGTTAGGTTACAAATACATGATTTAGGGAGAGAGGAAAAAATACAGCATATATTTTTTAAAAGAAAGGAATGTTTTAGGGTAGTAAGGAACTGAAGAATAAGGATGTTTGTAGAGAGAAGAGATACAGATGAAGGGAATAAGAAACAAAATATTGGAACAGGTTTTGTAACAATTAGTGCAGAAAATGAGCGTATTCAAAATGAATAGATGTAGTAACGAGATTAAATGTCAAGGCAGTAGGCAAATGCAGTTCAACTGCTGTTGGTTGTTTACATGGGCAGTTTTATATTGATAGAATATTTTCATGCTCTCCAATTTGCAAGTGATTACTAAAAATTGGAATTATTTATTTTAACCAAATTATTACTTTTTAAACCCCTATCAGTATATTTCTCTTCATGCCAATGAATTAAAAGTTCATAACAGTTTCATAAATGTTTCACATTTTGCCCATCCTTAATCCTTTTGGAAATTTAATGCTTTTTATTCATATTTCTGTTTTCTGTTTATGCACTTGAGTATGGCATTCATTACCAGTAAGTGTTTTTTGTATTACACGGCTTGAAGTTCATAAGTGTAGGGAGAATTAATACCCAAATGAAATTTGCTTTACGAAACTAGTAATAGTGAACATCTTGTAGACAGGATGTTGTCAGAATGCTTAAAAGAGTGTCACACAAGGACTTTATTTTTCAAAAGCTTAAGATACTGATTGCATGAAAATTGAGGGTTTAAATGTGTGATGAAAATTCAATGAGATCTTGATGAGCGTTAATGTTGAATATCAGAATGTATCAGCTGTGTTGTTACGGATTTATTGATGTAAAGGACACCAAGGTTAGTTAAGTGTTGGAACTTTAAGAATGGACCATAGCAAGAGGAACAGTATTGTGGGATGAAGATTTGAGTTTGTTGTCGAAATATGATAAGTTACTGGGTTTTCCTGAACATGATTCGCAATGGCATAGAATTTGTAGGTACTAATAGAATGAAAAAGTGCATAATTACTGTTAGACAGTCAGTCTAATACTCAAAGCTCATTTTTATCTCCACATGTATCAAACTAGCAATATTTCACAGCCTGTTCCTTCATCTACTGGGCTATCACAGAAAATTGTTTATTTTTTCTGTGAAATCATGTGATTGTACCACACTTTCAGATATCTTGCAACATGTGTGGTCTTATAGTATATGTGGAGTTGGCATCACTTTTCCAGATACTAGGAATTCACATTGGTTTCATTATGTGCTCAAGGTGTGCAATGTATTTTTTTTTTTTTTTAGATACAGGATAGATGCGAATGTATGTACATATTAATATTATATGCATTAAAGATAAATCCATGTAAGAATATGCATTTCTGTGAGGAAAATATTTGATAAAGTGGGCACTTTTGTGTAAACTGTGCAGAAGGTTGAAATGGTCCTGTGTGGGCAAAACAACCTTGTGTATATATAGGCATAGGCATATCATCCTCTTGCATTTGTTGTCGGTTGTTGTTTCCTATGGGGAATGGTGGCTCCGGGAATGGATGATGGCAAGCAAGTATGTGTATATATGGATTTGTATGTACATGTGTGTATATTTATATGAGTTTACACGAGTGGATGGGTCTTTCCTCTGTTTCCTAGTGCTACCTTGCTGATGCAGGAAATGATAATCAAGTATAATGATAATAATAATGAAAAAGATTCTGAGTGATCGGGGCCTGAACATGCAGGTGGGTGAAAGGCGTACAAGGAATAGAGTGAATTGGAACGATGTGGTATACCGTGGTCGACGTGCTGTCAATGGATTGAACCAGGGCATGTGAAGCGTCTGGGGTAAACCATGGAAAGTTTTGTGGGGCCTGGATGTGGAAAGGGAGCTGTGGTTTCAGTGCTTATACATGACAGCTTGAGACTTGTAAACGAATGTGGCCTTTGTTGCCTTTTCCTAGCGCTACCTTGCGCATATGTGGGGGGAGGGGGGTTGTCATTTCATGTGTGGCGGGGTGGCGACAGGAATGAATAAGGGCAGACAGTAAGAATTATGTATATGTGTATATATGTATATGTCTGAGTGTGTATATATATGTATACATTGAGATGTATAGGTATGTATATATGCGTGTGTGGACGTGTATGTATATACATGTGTATGTGGGTGGGTTTGGCCATTCTTTCGTCTGTTTCCTTTATATATATATATATATATATATATATATATATATATATATATATATATATATATATATATATATATATATATATAATATTCATCTGTTCTAAACTCTATCTCGCTAACGTGGGAAATGGCGAATATGTATGAAAAGAATATACACATTTGCAGGGAAGGAGTGAAAATGATTGGAAGGTGTATAAGAGAAGTGGTAAGAGGTCAAGAGGAAGGTGCAAGGGTTGAAAGAGAGGGCAAATGAGAGTTGGGGTGAGAGTATCATTAAACTTTAGGGAGAATAAAAAGATATTTTGACAGGAGGTATGTAACATACATATAAGACAAGAACAAATGGAAACTAGTGAAGGGGGAGAGTGATAACAAGTAGTGATGAAGTGAGGAGGGGATAGAGTGAGTATTTTGAAGGTTTGTTGAATATATTTAATGATGAGTGGCAGATGTAGGGTGTTAGGTTGGGGAGGTGTGCGAAGTGAGAGTCAGGGTGGGTGGTTTGATGAAGAGAGATGGTGAAAGCCCTGCAGAAGATGCAATTTGGCAAGGCGGCAGGTTTGAATGGTACTGCAGATGAATTTATTAAGAAAGGGGGTAACTGTATTGTTGATTGGTTGGTTAGCATATTCAGTTTATGTATGGATCATAGTGAAGTGCCTGAGGATTGGTGGAATGCATGTATAGTGCCATTGTGCAAAGCATAAGATATAAAGGTGAGTGCTCAGACTACAGAGGCATAAGTTTGTTGAGTATTCTTGAAAAATTGTAAGGAAGGGTATTGATTGAGAGGATGAAGGCATATACAGAGAGTCAGATTGAGGAGAAACAGTGTGGTTTTAGAAGTGGTAGAAGGTGTATGGACCAGGTGTTTACTTTGTATATATGTAAGCAATACTTGTAAAAACAGATGGATTTATATGTAGCATTTATGGATCTGGAGAGGGCATATGATATGGTTGACAGAGATGCTTTGTGAAAGGTCTTAAGAATATATGGTGTGGGAAGTAAGCTGCTTGAAGCAGTGAAGTTTTTATCATAGGTGTAAGGCATGTGTATGAGTATGAAGAAAGGAGAGTGATTGGTTCCCAGTGAAGGTCAGCCTGTGGCAGGGGTGCGTGATGTCCCCATGGTTGTTTAATTTGTTTATGGATAGGGTGGTTAGGGAGGTAAATGCAAGGGTTTTGGAAAGAGAGGCAAGTATGCAGTATGTTGGGGATGAGAGGGCCATGGTAAGAGAGCCAGATGTTGTTTGCCGATATTACAGTTCTGGTGGCTGATTCAAGAGAGAAACAACAGAAGTTGGTGACTGAGTCTGGAAAAGTTTGCGAAAGGAGGAAGTTGAAAGGAAATGTGAATAAGAATAAGGGTACTAGGCTCATCAGGATTGGCAGACAAGTTAATTGGGACGCATGTTTGAATAGAGAAAAACTGGAAGTGTTTTAGATATCTGGGAGTGGACTTGGCAGTGAATGGAACCTTGGAAGCTGTAGTGAGTCATAGGGTGCGGGAAGGGGCGAAGGTTCTGGGAGCGATGAAGAATGTGTGGAAAGAGAGATTGTTATATCAGAGAGCAAAAATGGGTATGTTTGAAGGAATAGTAGTTCTAGCAATATTATATAGTATTGAGGCATGGGCTAAAGATAGGGTTGTACGGAGGAGGGTGGATGTGTTGGAAATGAAATGATTCAGGACGATATATAGTATGAAGTGGTTTGATCGAGTAAGTAATGAAAGGGTAAGAAAGATGTGTGGTAATAAAAAGTGTGGTAAAGCGAGCAGAGGAGTTTGCGTTGAAATGGTTTGGACATAAGGAACGAATGAGTGAGGAAAGGTTGACAGAGTATATATGTGTCAGAAGTAGAGGGAACAAGGAGAAGCAGGAAACCAAACTGGAGGTGGAAGGATGAAGTGAAAAAAGATTTTGAGCGATCGGGGGCCTGGACATGCTGGAGGGTGATAGGCATGCAACGAATGGAGTGAATTGGAATGATGTGGTATACCGGGATGACGCTGTCAATGGACAAAATCAGGACATGTGAAACGTATGGGGTAAACCATGGAAAGGTATGTGGGGCCAGAGACTGAGTGTGAACGAATGCGGTCTGTTTATGGAGCTACTTCGCTGACGCAGGGAACGGCGATGCTTTTAAAATCCTGTGGGGTAGGGTGGCACCTAGAATGGATGAAGGCACGCAAGTATGAATATGTATGTGTATGCACATGTTGATATACGTATATAACGGGCTGCCATCAGGCAAATGCCCTTGTCGGACCAAGCAGAGGTCTGGTGATGTTAAACAACGTACGTGTATGAGCGTGTATGTATGAGCAGATGGGTCGTCGTCTGTTTCCCGGGGCTGCTTCGCTACGCTGGAAACCGCGATCAAGTATGATAATGTATCCCAATATTTTGTGTGACTGACAGAGGATGTGAAGAGGCTCAACATTTAGAAGGTGAATTACATAATAGTAGATTTATATACGAAATACAAACCACTATATTAAAGAGTCCACTGAAACTGCGGAAGAGTTCTATTTGTTTGCTGTGAAGCACGCCAAGTTTGTCAAGGCCTTAAGGTGTTGCCCGAGAACCAAACGTTTAGGTTTGGTTATCTAATGGATATTGGCCCAATTTAAAACAAATGTATCTAACCCATTCATACAGATTAAAGCAATTATTATACAGCCCATGACGTCATCGAAAAATGACATTTTCAGCCAATCACTTTCCAGCAAGTGAATAAGGCGGCAACATACACAAAATACGATGTAATTTTCTATATCGTTTACAGCAATATTTATTCATTGTTATTTTTTTGTCGAGTACTGGCAGCCCAAGTACTCGGTGCATCTTAAAACAACCAAGTTGCCCTTTTTGGTCTAGAAAAAAAGGTTTACAGATGTGTGATGTTCCATACCTTCCTGCTCTTGTTCTGTTCGAAACGGTTTGACCCAGAGACTGTTAGTTGCCACTGAAGACTAACGGCATTAGTGTACTGTAGACTGACCTGGCTTGAGAAGTATCCGTGTGGGTAAATCTTTCCAACATTTTCAGCCATTGTGTATTGCTTGAGTTTGGTTATACCTGTCAGCCGCTGAGTCTTCAAGTCTACCAAACAAGCAAATTAAAACTGGTAAGTGATTTAGGCAAACAGATGTGAACGAACAAATTATGGTTGTTACGGTGCGAGAATGATATCTCTGTACATATCAATAATGTAGAGTTCTGTACAGGAAATGTAATGTAGTGGTAACTTTATGTGGTGTAAATTATACTTGTTCACTCATAGCTTTGACCATTGTAACCATTTTAGTGTATTGTTTTAAGCCATTGAAATCCATTTTCCAGTAGATTCAGTTCAACTAAATTTCTGGCTTCTCTTACCAGTGAATGGGTAGTTGTTCTATGCTATCACAAAAAGAATGACCCGGGATGGTCCCTTGTAAGCCGTTGGGCTCACCCTATACTGATCACTTGTTTGGGGGGAAAACTTGCCATATTTCTGTAGAAAAACATATTGAGTAATTAGGCAAATGAAAACTTTCATGAAATCATTGTGTAAAGTGTGAATCCAGGTTGAGTATTGAGTGATCCGCACGGGATTCATAGACTTCTTACAAGACAAACTACAGAACCGAGACAATACCTCACCAACTTGGCAGGCAATCTTACTGTGGAGCCCCACAACGGCTTGCAAATGGCCAACGTAATATTCAAATTACTTTTCAAACTATCAGAATTGAGGTAAATCTTGGTTACTTGGTAAAGTTCTTTCCCTACGTTTTGCATCTTTTCTCATGTTCTTCACTTAATTTCACTTTTAAACCCTAGATTTTCTTGGATCTCCACACCCTTCACCACTGTCACCATATTTGATATCGCAGAATAGATCATTCCCAACGTATGCTTTATTATTCCTTTTCTTTAAATACTACAATACCACTGCAAAACAAAATCAACTAATTTCAGTGGTTGCTGTCATCGCGTGGCTAAAGAATTATTTAACGTTACAGCTGAAATTTCAGAGAAAATAGTCATGAACTATAATGTATTCCTCAACAAACTACATGAATTTTGACCAGTTTGAAATAACGCTGTCATGTTCTTATAGATAATGCTGTGTTAGATGAAGTTTGTTGATACAGTGATCGTCATTAATTTCAGTAGAAATTAGAAAAAAAATAGACTTCCAGATGAGATAAAAAGTTGACCAAAAAGACAAGGAATTAACACAGGTTTAATAGGTAAGGGAAAATATATTCGCGGGGAATGTTGAAAAGGCGAATATATGTAATGATTAATACGAAAACAAGGCAACTGCTTAAAAAGCAGGCACATGTAAGGAAGGTGGTCTCTTAGCTAGGATGTGAGATGTCAACATGTCTATTTGATCTGTTAATGGATGGTCATAAAGTGTTGTTTTTGGACATCTTTGTGCAGAAAGTACAGGGCATTTAAGTGGTATGTACTGTTTCTCATCTTTTTGGTAGTTACATAGTGGGCATGAAGGATCTTAGGATATGATTAAACTGTAGTGATGAGTGATGTTCAAAGCATAGTTGGGAGACTTGTGTTAGGTGTATGTCTGCTGGGTATTGCTTTTCGAGTTATTTCATTTTGTGTGCTTTGTTATTCTTTGGGTGGTGGGGAATGGGGAGATCTGGGAAAAGAGGTCATTGAGGTGTGAGGTATAGGTTAGGATGTTATTTCTGCATGGGAGTTAGTGGTTATAGATTTGTTTGGGTGGGGGGGGGGTATAGTGTTGTATAGAATTGAATATATATATATATATATATATATATATATATATATATATATATATATATATATATATATATATATATATATGTGTGTGTGTGTGTGTGTGTAATATTCCCCTCTATACCTGCCTTCACCCTTTTAATCATTACCCTCCCATACAGCTTACCAGGTACTCTCAACAAACTTGTGCCTCTGTGTTTATCCCCCTTGCTTTTATACAGCTGCACTATACCTGCATTTCATGAATCCTTAGGCAGTTCCCCATGATCCATACATGCTTTAAAAATCCTTGCCAACCAATCATCAACACGTCACCCATTTTCTTGATATATCCAACTGTAATATGATATATATATATATATATATATATATATATATATATATATATATATATATATATATATGCTGGGGGGGAGCGGGGGGCTGGAAATCCTCCCCTTTTTTTTTTAATTTTCCAATAGAAGGAACAGAGAACGAGGCCAGGTGAGGATATTCCCTCAGAGGCCCAGTCCTCTGTTCTTGGCGCTACCTTGCTAACGCGGGAAATGGCAAATAGTTTGAAAGAAAGAAAAGAATATATATATATATATATATATATATATATATATATATATATATATATATATATATATATATATATGTAGATAATGTATGATTGCATTAGAGAGATAGCATTAGGAACAGACGAAGAAAGGCCATACTCACTCTTTCATATATATATATATATATATATATATATATATATATATATATATATATAGAACACTACGATGAAATTAATCAGTTGTAGTACATTACTTAACTGGACTATGATTAGTATTGAATGTATTGAATAAGCCAAGAGAAGTCTGTTTAATTGTATGGTGATTACCCTTACAAAATTGAACCGTTACTATGATTTATTAAAGATGTCCCTCTTACGACTGAAGTTCATGTTATGGAATAGGGGTAATCTTCGTAATGTTTGAGTGTAGACAGCATCAAGTGATCTCAGAGGATTTTGAATTTGTTGTTACAACTTGTGGGCATAAATAAAAGGTAAAGATTAACCTTGACCATTTATTGCTTTGTTAACAGCAACATTTTCACTAACCTAGACCAGAGACATGACAACTTGGAAGGCCAACTTTTAGGTTGTAACACCTTTCAAAATCTGCCTTATTGATACAACTTATGAAATGAAACATGATATTCTGATAATGAATGATGACAGTGACAAACTAAAACAAAACATTCGTAACAATTATATATTTTGGCAGTTCTGTAAACTTTATATTTTTAGATTCAGTTGCATAGACTGATACAGTAATATACAAGGACAACTGGACCAGGTAGACGGCTGTGGCCTTAGTATTCCCCATTCATGTGTACAGCACATTTCGGTTTCTCATTTAATATACAACAAATAGAGAATAATGTCAACCCTAATTTTAATGTTATAGAATGCTTTCATGCTTACCACCAACTATTCATGTAGTCTTTAACTGGGATGAGTATAGAACTAACTTTAAAGTAGGATTTCTAATACTTTGTGGAACCCTTGGTCACACCCTAGTAGCTTCATCTGTCATGAATTTAGGAAAAATTATGTTACAGGTTTTTTTTATCTTTTTTCTTGTTTTGCAATCCTACTCTTCGAACAATATGATTTACTAAAAGGTGATGGAGTACAAGATGCTTCTGGCTTATGTTAAAGACTGGGGGATGCCGTTTAATTGGAACCTTGTCTAGGGGGTCATACTGATTTAGAGCTACAGAAGTTGAGTTGTAGGGCGAGGTCAAGGGCTTCAACAATGGTTGGGCTAGATATCACCATTGAATCAACTATAAATGAAAATTATATTGAATATCACATTTTTGTACATAATTAACAGTTAGTTAACATTGGTAGTGAACAGCTAGCCAAGGCCTTGTCTAATCACTATTGTCCACTTTATCCACAAGCATAAGTAACTATCTACTGTTAGGTTTCCTCACTGGACCAATTAGAGTATAATATTCTTATCCTTTTACATTTGTTTTTTAGATTGGAGCATAATAATTCTGGCATAAAATTTCTTGTATTTTTTATTCTTGATTTGATTCTAACTTGACATTTATATTTGAGGAGAGTATATTTGTGCCTTAACAGTAAGTATCTGTGCCTTAGGTGATAATGATGGCAATGATCAAGTCATTATGATAAGTCCCATTTCTACCACATCATAAAAATTGGGTTGTTGGCATCACCCCTTTACCGTCACCACCACCATGCTGTGAATTGTCACTATCAGCAGTCACTCAAAACTCTCATCACAGTCATTGAGAACTTTCATCCTCATTCACAAAACTACCTTGCCAGATGCTATTTTATTTGAACAAGCACCCATTAAATATACTATGAATAGCAGCTTTTCAATAAACGTAACTGTTCCTGTCATACTTCAAAAAAATAAGTCTGTACTATGACAAGTACTATCACACATCAACAAGTAAGCCTGTACTATGAAAGTACTATCACACTTTAACAAGTAAACCTTTACCATGGCATGTACTATCACACTTCAACAAATAAACCTTTAACATGGCAAGTACTATCACACTTTAACAAGTAAACCTATACCAGGGCAAGTACTGTCACACTTCAAAGAAGCCTGCACTATTTAACCAGTACCATACTACCACAAGTTGGTCTACATTGTGGTAGGAGCTGTCATTTTTTAAAAAGCATGTACAATGATAAGTTGCTTATAAACACTCTAGTATTAATGCCCATAGAAAATGAAAGTGTCAAACCATTACTGGATGCCACAACCTGCAGAACTTGAAGTACCTAACCCAGTTTATTAACACAAGATTGTATTTGTTGACAGTGAATAACACTTCAATTTTTTTACCTGCAATTTTACTTCTAAACAATGCACTCAGAAAGTTGACAGTATGCACACATAAGGGTCAAATCCAGCATAGAATATAGATTCTGACTTTGAATATCTTAGGAAGAAGTCCCTGATTTGACTGGGAGCACTTGATATGAAAATGAGGATACCAGTAAACCACACATCAGTAGAGAGAAAGACATGATCATTAGGCGTTAGAGATAAAGAAACTATTTAGTTATCAGATTCTCATTCAGACTGGGCCCTTATGTAGTCATTTAATTTTGATATATTCTTGTAGGGACATTAAAAGATTCCTGGGTTGCCATCTGATTGTAAAACATTGTTGTACTTCTTTGGTAAGTCCTGCAACTATGACAGTCTACACTGACAGTCCTACCACAAAAATTTGGTCCATTGTGGACAACCAACATAAGAGCTTACATACCTAAGTGATCTTATGTGTAGTCTTGCCACAACATTGTTGTGCCAGTCAGATCTTAGGATGAGGCTACTGTATCACATCAAAAGTTTGTAATACACATCCATATCCATATAAGCTAAGAAAATTAATTTTTGCTAGAGTAACTTGCTGTGGTCTGCCTGTCCACAGAATGTTACTGAGACCAATTCTTTATCAACTTCTGTGGCCTGTCTTTTGCTGGCAACATTACCTGTTTACCACTTTATTGTTGGTCTAATATGGATAGTTCCTTAACAAGAGTAATCATATCATACTTATTTTATTACATTATTATCTTCCTGCACAGAAGAGTAGTCTTGACATACTGTTGCAGTACTGAGTGGTGTGAGGGTAATGATTAGGACCACTGTGGATATTTCTTCTATATGACTTATACCACAGTGAATGTTTGCTGTACATTTTTGCTTGAACAGTGACAAAATTCCAAAATAGTGATGCTCCATTAGGTAGATTTAGGTAGAAAACTGTATAAAAAAATATAGCTTATTCTCAGACTTATATGCTGAGCATAACAACACAAGTGAAGCATGGTGATATGCATCCTTTGCCAGATTTTAATATTTGTTAAATAATCTCACCTATCCTCATCCACATACATTGAAAACAGCAAAAGTTAACAATAACATTATCTATATATACTGGGTTGTGCCCAAGACAAGTTACAGTATATACATTGGCAGCCATACATGCCCAGGCTACCCATACATTTCATAAATCAATGAGGATGAGTAAGTACATTATTTCTGTAACTGTAACCTTAGTAAGTGTCCTTGCATTTGCCTTATATATTAAAGTCACAGGCTCTCTGATTTATACTACTAGAGTTCTTACCCATCCTCGTACAGTACATCATTATTAATATGTAGTATGATTACTTCATACTCTTCTTAGTGGCCTCATATATCTGTCTTCATAGTGGAAATTTACATATTAAGAGTGCTACTTTAGACAGTTAAGGAAAGATTTTGCCATATGTAACCTCTAAAATGGAGTTTATTCACTATGTCAGTTATTATTATCACAAGCCTTCTTGAGGTTACAATTTAGATCTTTTGAGATTTAATGTTATTTTGCCATATCAGAGGATTTTATTTTGAAGATTCACTTTTGTTGATATGAGACATTCTTACACTACAGATAATCGAGAAGGCATCTTACTGATTGTTAGAATTTAACACATTCTGTTCACTGGTTTCCTCAAATGTCCCTTGTTGAGCAAATCATGAATAAGCGTGGAAAATCAATTTAAGTCTGCCATGCCTTATATATGCATGAAATTTTTTCTGTATTTAACCCACAGTGATAGAAAATATTTGAGGACACCCAAAACTGATGTGCTGTAAATGTGCCACCTATAAATTAGAAGCCTGGGCTAGCTGGGGCCTTGCAAACCCACTACACCTGCGACGGACGGATTTACAATCAGTGTAGCTGTGTAACACATGTAACACTTAATTAGGTCTCCTAGAGGCTACACATGTAGGGTGTAGTAACTCTTGAAGCTCACCCTTTGCAACACTGAACAACGTATATGAGAAATTATGCACATTAGATGTACAAGACACACAATACAGTAGGTACCTTACATATTCTAGCACAGCACATGTCCATGTCCATCATATGGTCATCATGGCCATCTTTGTTCACCTAAGAGCCTTTGCTGAACCAAAAACAACATTCTCTTGTACCAAAGAGGAATACTGTACTGTTTAAAGTAAATGTATGCCAAAAATATAACATTCCTTTGAACTCTCATTAATCACAATTTAAACTTTGCCCTGTAACTTCTGTAGTTCAGAGTTTTATTATTTAATCTATGGTTAATATGTAGGATAATGCCCAAGAAGAGTGTTTTACAGAACAAATATCGATATTTTCCATGTCTGGCATATAGCACAATTTAGAATAATTATTGCACAAGTAATATGGCTATAGCACTATGTATCACAATCAAAATTGATAACCCTTCCTCTTTTTTTTTTTTCTCTCCCATGAAATAAAGATATAGATGTTAATAGACCTAGAATTTCTGCTTACATTACAACATATTCCTAATACCATTAAATAATAATATCACTGCTGTCTCTACATTATAACTACAAAGATTATCTATTTATTTTTTGTGTTTTTCTTGAGAACCATCTATAAATAGGAGACACCATGGTGTAGGAGCATTGCAATACAATTACAAATAAAGAAATTGGACTTGAACCAATAATTTAGAACATCCTCAGTATGTATGTTTCAAACAGCTCATTGTCTTCTAAATAGCTAGCTGTAACTAAACTCTGCCCTGAATAAGCAGTCCCAGTAAGTGGGAATTGGCAAACTCAGGTGTGATTGTAAGCAAATTTTCAAATTTTTTACCATTATGCATCACCTTGTTTGTTAATAATTACTAGGCAATTAGAGAATTTTGGACAATGATGATGCAAGATTACTTTTGGAAGAAATCATGCAAGCATTAAGTGTCTATAGTCTGTTTCAGCATTTCTTTTAAAGTGCTTACTTTGTATAGCTGTTTTATAATTATTAATACATTGATATAAATAGCCTTATCTATTGCACAGTTATGCAGTTACACAGATATCTAGGTCTAATGATGTGGACACAGTGTATCAAGTAATTTAGTATTGTGACCCAACTGTCCCTTTGGTCATTAAAGTAATAAATTCATCATGTATTACTCCATGCAGTTTTATTATATACTGCATGAAGGATAAACAGTGTCATGCATATTATGAGAAGAATTGATTTTACTAGATCAGATATTTTGCTGAAAGAACAACTGAGAAAATATTACAGGAAAAATTCAAGGGAGTAATAAATAAAACATGAATTGTATAAATAGATACGTACATAAATATTGTATTCATTATATTTAGATTATGTAATTACAAGTCCTTTCAGAAATTTATGATTAGAATTTTAAGTTTAAAACTTAATGATTTATGGAATTGTTAACAGTAAGCATAATCAGAAAATGATTGATGTATTTGTTGCAAGGAACATTGTTTTTTTACATTTTGATGTCAAAAAGTGAGATAACTTACTTCATATATAACACACGTTATATGGAAAAGAATCTTTGTATTACAATTACGAATTAGATCCATTTTTGCTCAATCTATATGTTGTACTTGGAATTGGATGATCATTTTATACATATCAAAGTATAATCAAGAAATGTTTAAATGGAATTCTTTATCATTATTTTGTGTGGGTCACTTTGTTTGACATGAGAAGCTATTAGATATAAGTTAGTTGAATATATAAAGTAGATTTATCAAACATTATACTTAACTGTCCAGCATCACCAGAAATATTTGTCATGACAGCTGCCCTCTAGGGTATTATTACTTGTGATGGTCCTAAAGAAAGCAATGTCCTTTTAGAGTATGAGTGAAGACATAGTTAAGTAATTTTTCATTATAAAACTGAATGATACATTCATGTACATATAGAACTGAATTGCACATTCATATATTGATACATCTAGGTATTGTATCTATGAATTGCTATGTTTAATCTTTCACAAATATTTTTTTCAGTTTTTACTTTACTCAGTACTTCCACCACTTTGGATAATTGTGAATTCTGGTATTATGAATTACAAAGCAAATTAGAAGAGCTAAAATTATTGCAAGCAAACACAAAGTAGCCTCTAAAATTTAATGTATCACTTCTCATGGTGACCAAAGGTATTGATTTATGAATAATCTATTTCAGCTAGGAAAATATACTTTTTTAGTCATAATCCTTGGAGCATAATATAAAGAAAGGGAAAGATACATCATTTTCAGTAATCTGATTCATGCATGGCATGGAGAAGATATTCCTTGTACTTGACACTGGAAATAGATTGTTACACATACTATGACCCCATGTTCACCATGAGACTGAGAAGAGTGACACATTAGTTAGTGTCTTAACCCCTGTGAAATATGACTACCACTAGTTTACATTGGTACATGTGCCATTACCCCTTGTATATTATGACTTTCGAAAGGAAGACACACATGACGAAAAAATATAACTGAAGTTTATCATAATAGCTGAAAGATGGGAAGACACAGTGTAACATAGTTTGATTCCTTGAATAAAAATTTTAATTTGTATTAGCATGATATCAGTACATACAGTATGGGTCCCTGGATGTCACAAAATGTTATTGAGTTACATGTAGCATAGTTGTCACTGTGTAGCACATCATACTTTGACATATTATAATGAGTGGCTACTCTCTGGGCAAATAAAAGATATTATTTCATGGAACACTAGCACCTGATAGCCTAAAGACTGTCAACACCATAGTCACCCTTGCCTGTACTTTGCACCCAAATTGGATATAAATATTTGCTCTGGTGACTACAGAGTTATTGATAATAACGTATAAAGACATCACAACTTTCACATTTAATTAGAAACAGACAACACACACATTTTTTATTGATTTCTCTTACTTAAGCAGTTGTACTGTTACACAGGCCTATGCCTTTGAGATACAAAGAAGATGAATATGTACAATTTATCAACATAGGTTAATAGCAGTGACTTGGAGTTTTTGAAACACACAATTGGAGTGGTATTAGTCCTGAGTCAACTGCCAACAAATGAGGCGAGATCAGCAAACATGAGCCTTGGATCCTCGTTCAGTATGACTCCATTTCCTGATTAAAAAAAATCAACTTGCTGAATGTATTTTCCACTGTTCATATTCACTGACCATGTCAGTTGATTGTGTACAGTGGCAACATTACCAACTGTGTTGCTCGGTGGGAGTAGACTTGACAACAGTTATGTACATAGGATCAAAACTCACATTAGGGTCAGATTCTCATAATGATTTGTGTAATTTCTTTTATCTTGGGCTGAACACAATTGCCAACAATACCTGAGTGTATGGCAACATGGCAGGCATTCTTTTTGGAGTACTGTAACTTCTTGGGTTTTTCATCTTGCAAATGTTATTCCAGTCAATACTTTTCCAAGCAGCACCAGTCAGAGCTTAACAGACATGACCATCTTAGGTTGAATCATCAAAGAGGTAAAACCTCTGACTTGCTAAACAGTTCCTGAACTCCAGCTTCACTCTTGGAAGACATAAAACCAAGAAAACATTTTGGTCAGTACCAGACCATATTACCGCTTAGGTGAAGAATTGCTGGAAGTTTTTTTTGTAATTGATTAATGCACTACACCAGCAATCATTTCCCTGCCACACCATTAATTTTCTGTTTTAGTCAATATTTTGCCATGTATATTTAATTTAGAATTATGCCTAGTTCTCATTCACCGCATGTGTGACTCTAACATCTCCACAAAGAGCTTGTTCATGGGTACGGTACCCTGGTGACGCACAGAGAGCCAATACCTCCGAAGAGCTGCATCAGCTGCTCTTAATGAAGGCAAACACAGTAATAGTGACTGCATCTGTACAACTGCATCCCGTAGTCTGAAAATTGAAGACAAGTGTTATAAGCATGGCAAAATAAGTATTATAATGATTATAATTTTAAAACACATCATATTATTGTTATTTCAACTTAGTAGCTGCTTCTTAATAGCATAGTTATGTGTTTTGATATAACCAATCAGGTTTGGGAAATCCATTTTGGTATATTTGTTTATGTAGGCTTTATGGATAAGAGTGGCTGAATCAAGACACATATGAGGGCACTGTCATGGGAGTAGCATAAGGAGAAGACTTTTTTTCTAGCAACTAACCTTTCGATCCATGTATGTCCAGTATGCTACATAAGTTAGTCCAGTTTCATTTATGAAAAGTAAACATACCCAAGTAGTAGCTAAGTAAAAGATACTCACCTGATTATTGCAACTGCATCATGCAGAGCTTGAAGGATATTCTGCCTTAGACGATGGAGGGCCTGATTGTCCTGAAGTCGTACATCAGAATTAGTCAGCACAAGGGCTTTTAAGAGCAAGAACTCTTCTCTGTTAATTCCACATTGCTCAAGTCGCTCCACTACACCCAAAACCTAGAAAAACAAAACAAAAATATTTATAGTATATGATGATTGGTTTAGAAAAAAAATATTAAGAAGTATGTCTCATTATATAATTACAACTGGGAAAGTGGAATCTGTTAACTATTTCAATCTCATTTTAAGTGAATCAAAAGCTGCTTGGTGCAATGTAAGTTGGACTCCATTAACTAGAGTACATTGCCTGGCATGTCTATACATGCATAGGATATACCTAGTTATTGTGACCCCCTTTTTCTTGTAGACTTGGTCCTTTCATTCTAGAGAAAGTGGAACTAGTGCATTCCTTAACTAGCTACACTGCTACGGTAAAATGCGATTCTACATACTGCTACCCTAGTATTTTCACTTTATGTAATCCCAAGACCACTTTCATAGGGCTTTTGCAGTTAAAGGCTGTGACACCAGAAGTAAGGAAATGATGGCCTCCTAAAGAGCAAGAAGTTCCTCAATTATACAGAAAGCCATTTCATCAACTGATAATGATACAGCCATACTGAAAGTAATGTTTTTCTTGTGGTGTAACCACATGCAGGCAGAGTCTGGTGATCCATTTCTGCCACATGATCTGACAAACCCCCCCTCCTAACTTTTACCTAAACTTAACATCATGTAAAGTATCTATCAGGTTCCTTTATACCATTAAGATTACCTAAACTTCACATCATGCACACTGTCTCATATTCCTTCATACCATCAAGATGTAGTTAATAATCTTGCCTGTCCTGTCTTCCCTGTGTCCATGCCAATTGTTTTCATAGATATCTGAATGTATTTGCAGCACTAATACTTGTTAATATGCACAATATCTCAAATGATACATAATGACTTCAAGCTTGTAATTTTAAGCATGATTATTTCAAAATTGTTAGGACAACTTGATCAACTCAATGAGGACTGTTACAGGTGCAAATGTCACCAGATTGTCATTGTACAGAATATTATTTGTCGCAGCTCCAGTAAGGCAGTATCAAATCTGATATCTATTTACTTTTTCACTTTGGTCTTCCACATAGACACATGGTCTTCCACATAGACACAGCTCCAGTAAGGCAGTATCAAATCTGATATCTATTTACTTTTTCACTTTGGTCTTCCACATAGATATTTGCAAGATGGTGACATAGAATGCTCCTTGTTTCACAGCATTAGATGATCCACAGGTTAGAATATGTACTTCCCCACTGAATAGGTGCCACTTCTTTAACATGCCAGTTTGTTAGCATTCTGATCACTTTAAAATACTCTTGTAGTCCCCCCTTAACACTTTTCTCTAATAGGATAGTGGTTTATCCTACCAAAAGCTTTGCTAGCATGGAGGAAATGTACAAAAATTCTACTGTTCAGAACCCAGATATTTCAGTTTCGTAAGTAGACATACACACAGGTCAGTGAC
This sequence comes from Panulirus ornatus, assembly GCF_036320965.1. Lineage (NCBI taxonomy): Eukaryota > Metazoa > Arthropoda > Malacostraca > Decapoda > Palinuridae > Panulirus > Panulirus ornatus. The sequence goes on along the minus strand of NC_092254.1, from coordinate 7,830,231 downwards.
ATGTTCCATTTAAGAATTAAAATAGTTTGTACTGGTTTTAAGTTTACTGATATGTGATTCAGAAGTATTTTGTCAATCTACTTATTATGCTGGCAAGTGTAATAGTGGGTACTTGTCTGTGGTTGAAATTTTCCTTGCATTATCCCTAACTACTTGAGTCACCTATTAACCCCTAAACGGTGGGATGGTTCAGAAATCTCTTCACCATGTGTACAAGAGAAAATTATTATTTTTTTTCTGTATATTGATAGATTGGCACACAGATGTAAGAGAAAATAGAGAAAAGTATAACTACTTTGTGAGGGCCTGGTGGAATGCTGAATGAGTGGGAAGAGGGGATGTGATTGACATTTCTAATAGGCTAAGAAAAGATTGAAGGACATGGAGGTCTTGTTTTATATAAAATATATATATATATATATGTGTGTGTGTGTGTGTGTAAATGTAAACACAGTGCTGATAGTCAATAACATAAATATATCTAGATATATTACAGTATGTACGCAAATAATGAGTGGGAGGAGGGAGTATGGTCAGCACATGTGGGGTGATCCTTTTCCTCATCTTGATACAAGATAGAAGGATATTTAGTTTTTTGTTTCTGCACTACAAATATTTTTTACACATGATCCTTTTCCTCATCTTGATACAAGATAGAAGGATATTGAGTTTTTTGTTTCTGCAATCTACAAATGATTTTACACAGGCATATTGCTGGTATTGGATAAATGCCAAGGTGATAGGGATGCTAGTGGTGGGATCTCATGCTGGCCGTCCTTCTTACTCCCTCTGAAATCACTGTGAGTGACTTATTGCTTCACATTTCATCTGTTATTCTCATTCACGTTTCTTGCCAGCAGATGGTAAATGTTTTGCCTCATCACTTAGGTCATCCAGTGATTTACTTTTTCTCCATAGAGTCACTATGCTTAACCTAAAACACTGAAGAAGGTTCATTTACCATGGCAATTGTAGAGGTCTTGAGGGAAGGAAAAATTTTTCCTGCTCCTGACTAGTGTTAGGGAGAGAACTCTACATGCTACTAATATTATTTTAAGTTTGCTGGATATTTATTCAGGAAGGAAAAGTTAAAACATCACTTGATGTTGGATGCCATATAAGGGTCAAGCTTTGGATGCCATATAAGGGTTAATAGTCTGAGTCCCCATTTTTTGTTTTTGTTTCCTAATGGATAATGTGTAGCTTCTCATTAGTTTTTGTTTTCCTTCTCACCCATTGTTTTGGTTTCCTGACAAGTAATGGGAAACAGGCATGCAAACATAATTAAATCAGGAAATCTGCTCATGTTGGTAACCTTAGTTTAAATCAGGAAAACTGATGTAGTCATTACACCAAGTTTGGAGAACTGTCTGAAAGTGAATATTTCTTTTTTTTATGAATGTCTTTTATCTTTCTTATAACCTTTTTATATTAACTTTTTTTGTGGGTATCAAAAGTAATATTCAACTAACTAACTTTGTTTTTTCAACTATTTATGGCCTTTAAAAGAGTATTTTTCTCCATACATTTATCTTGGAATTCCTTGTTTTTGGATGTGTGTGTTAGTAATATCAGTATCATTAAATGAGGGAGGAGAGCTAGTTTGAAGATGATAGATTGACTGAGACCTTCATCTTCACTTCTTACTTGCTCTTGGTTTCATTAGCACTTTTGGGCCACACAGACTGAGGACAAAGCATCTTGAATCCTGTCACATCACGTGTGCATGAGGTGTTAACTCTGAACTGATGGGTAGGACAGCTGTTTATCTTTTAGTGAGAATTAGTAATTTTGAGCCTCCTTACCATTCATACATTCTTTGCAGTCACTAGGACAGTAATATCAGAATTATAACCCATCATTGTATCCTTTTAATCCCTTTATTCTTTGATTCTTTACTTTAACTATGTCCCTTTGTACCATGGTTACCTCGTTCACAGTAGCAAACCTTACTCTTTTCATACGTAGGTAGAAACTCGCTAGTCTGTTTCTAGAAACTATAAACTTGCAAAATCAATGGTCCAGTATAATCAAGATTACCATCAACATGGAGTACGAGTTTCCAGAGTCGGCTCTTCTGTTTACACTAAACTACTGGTTCCCAAAGCCATTGCTTAGACATTGTTCATTATTCTCACTATCTGAACACATGGCACAAAATCTCACTCTTCTCTGTTATTAGTGTCTAAGTGATTGTGTTAGTGCAGAAAGTAGAAATTGTACAAATTAAATAAGCACATCAATTCATCATATCAAGAGTCTTATGGTATTTGTAACAAGATTATGTATGATAGCAAGAGTCATTGTGAGTGGCTATAAAAATTCTAAGCCAAGAGTGAATTCTAATTAGGTATTTCCCCTATCTTAATGCAAGAAGTTTGACCAGCCAACCTTGACAAGAGTGGTTGAAACACTGTTGTGGTGATGTATCAACTTTTGGGCCTTTTTTTTTTGTGAGCATGCCAAACAGTTTCATTGTGATAATTGTGACTTTATAATTGAATGGGTGCATGAATTTGTGTTGTGGCAGTCACTACCTCAAAGATGTGGTGAAAAACTGTCAGCAAACAATCTAGCTATTGCAAAGTATGTTGTCAAGCTTTTGAGCTTGTGAAAGAAGAAAACCTTACTCCAGAACAGATCTACAATATGGATGAGACTGGGTCTCTTCAGACATTGCCTTCCATGGAAGGTGCTTACGTCTTGGTAATTTCTTCTGTTCACTGTGGCAAGGATATGTCATAAATTCTTGAATCGATTGCCTCTGTCTTAAGGCAGTATATGCAGCCATTAAAGCTTGTAGTTTCATCCTGTATATTGTTTCTGGAGACTAGCTGTTAAACTTTTCCTTGTACTAATCAGTATTTATAGAAATGTCAAAGAGGCATTTACAGGATCTATGCCTTCACATCATTGAGTAATTTTTGAAGCTGTGTCGCTCTCACAAGATAATAGATACTACTGATGAAGACCCTTATTAATCAAATTTGTTTGCAACAAAACACAAACAGAATTATCACACATCTCACCATGTATACATGAAGATACTCTAAGAAAACTTTTTATACCTGACTGGGAAGGAGCAGAAAGTAAAGAACAAGTAGCAGAAGTAACTTATGGCTCATCAGGGTGAGTGGTATATCATTTAATTTAGAAAGTTATATTCTAGTCACTCATTATAACAAACTTAATATTTCCGTTTTTGAATAGTTGAGAATGTCCCACACAATGAGTGACTGCAGATATTGTAATTTGTGCAGTGAAAGGGTTAATGCATCATGTGGTTAATTCTGATGCCTCTGCTGATGCACTCAACATGTTCAAGGAAGAGTTGAGCATAAGGAGTACATTTACTTGCACAGGCATGGAAGTCAATGACACAATCAACACTGAAAAATGCATGGCATAGGCTATGGCCACTTTCAACACTGTGACCCAGAGAATGATAATATCTCTGAAGGCATCAGCATCAAAAGTGAGAGGACACAAGCAGCAGAATATGCTAAGGGTGCTGACTGTGATGAGAACTTGCATGATAACACCGTGGACTGGATGAACTGCAACAATGAACTACCTATAGTCTCACAGACGAAGGGTAAAGAGATTGTCAGCACAGTTATGCACCCCACAGAAGGCAAATTTAGGATAGTAAAGAGCTACAGGAGACCACCATATATTGTATGGTAGCAATAGGGGAAGAGAACAAGAGGTTCATGGAGCAAAGTAGTTTCAAACTGAGCAAGAAATAATGAATCTACTGTTTCCAGGGAGACTTCATCAAAGGAAAACTAAAAGTTTTAAAGCAAACGACCTCAAACATTGTTTGAATGATGGCTCAAAACTTCCAAAAAGTGCAACTCAGAGCCAAAGCATATCTTTGATGACCTTCAAGCACATCAGTACTATCTTCTGTAATGGATGAAATGCAAGACCTACCACCTGCCCTTCCTGGTGCCACAACCTCAGCTGTGCCTGATGACATCCCCAGCACTTCTGTGTAACAGCTGACGTCTATCTTAGTGTGCATAATAATTTTTGGCCGTGTTAACAAGGAAGGATTACGGGTAAGCACTGTAAAATAATTTTAGTGAATGTTCTAAAAATTATGTATCGTCTCACATTTCAAAGAAATAACTTTTGGAACCTTTAGTAACTATACAAATCATTGTTAAGATATGCTCAGACCACAATCTAAGGCTCATATTTCTAAAATCTATAGAAATTGAAAGTCCACACTTTGTTACTCCCACTGGATTAATGGTTTTTGATGTTCTACTTTTATGTTTTATTTCTTGTACTACAATTGGAAGACAGGTATTTCATTTACGTGATGGGCCAAGGAAACTTGCAGTTCTAATTCATTCAAAGATAGCATAAAAATTGCAACCAGACACATTGAAAAGAAAGATAAATGGAGGTCTATTGGCCCTTGTCTAGGTTTTCTGTATATGATATGCCTGAAAATGTGATGAAAATGTTCATGGTAAATTGTGAATACCTGAAAATATTGTATGACCAAGTGCTCATGGAAGATTCAGAACACCTGAAAATATGGTGACGGAGATTCTACATGTGCTACTGTTCTTGATATACTGTATTCAAAACTGAGCAGTGTACATATATTTTTTTTCTAAGTACAGTATCTCTTAATTGAGGAAATTACATGTACAGTACTTCAATGCACTAACCTGTGTGAAGAGCTCTGTGGCATTGCATTCTCTCGCTTGCTTCTCATCTAGGGTGAAATCAGGAGCAAAGTGAAGTGTGTGAGAATGAGCAGGTATGGAGCGGTATGCTAGACCTAAGGTCAAGATCTCTCCCCACGTGCTCTGAAGCAGCCGCATCTGGTCGTTTAATGCTAGTTCTGTGAACCCTGTAATCCTCTGCACAATAAATTTCTAGGATACATGTAAAATGCATCTTTGCAAGTATATTAGGGAATATATTTTTGAAAGGGTATTTAATTTCATTGCTTTGAAAAATAAATTTTGTATGATAATGTTAAGAATGTGCCATATTATGGTATTTCTGGCATTAAAGAGAAAGACTGATGATGTAATAGACTGATTTATGGTCAGAGCTACACCTTAGAACTGTGAAAGAGGCAAACTATGTGTGCCAAATATAAGAAATGCATTCAAGTGTATAGAAAGAACATATTCAGTTAATTGTTCACTTTATATATCAGACCAAAACTGGATTATGCCTCACAAGTCTGGTCACTTTACCTAGACAAGCACAAAGGCCTCATTTGGAATGTATAGAGAAAAAGCACCTGAGATAATACATGAATTAAGAGGATTAAGCTATAATGATATGCAAAGGGCAACAAAGCTGTTCACCCTAAAATAGAAGAGAAAGATGGGGGACCTGATTATTCCCATCAAGATTGTGAATCGGCTGGATGATATTGACAGTGAACAGAACTTCAAGAGAGGCAGCTTCAGAGGCCAGGACAGAAAGCTGGGCAAAATGCTAATTAGAACATATGTTTAAGAAGTATTAAGTGCCAAGGTGGTGGATGGTTGAAGTAAAATAACCAGTGACACTGAATGGTGGCAGTTTACAAAGGCTTAAAATGGTATCTGATGGCACAGAAGGTTCAGGAGACAGGGCCCCATGAGTTTAGAACTCTCTCCCTGCACTGTACAAATTGATAAAACAAATAGGTAACCGCACGCACAGCTTTTGTCTTTCTTACCCCAGATTCCCTTTTATGGAGCTGTAGCAACACTTGGGAAGCCAGCTACAGCCTCAGAGTAGGACCTTAGGTCAAGAAGTGTGTCTTTGTGTAATGAAGGCATGAAATAAGAAGTAAATGTTCAATGTCTTCTTTGAGGAAGTAGCAATGTGTGGAAGAGGTGTTTTGTCATGCTGAATCAGCGCTCATATGTTGAAGACGAGTGGCATTTAGAATACAGCGTAATTTGTGTGTTTTGGGGTGTAATTTCACACAAATGTATGTTTGGTGGAGTGGAATTTAAAACTTGGTTGGAAGCGTGGCTGTGTAGTATTTGTCTGTGTAAATGTTTTGTCAGGTGGTGGAGGTTGCTGAAGTGTTAGGCAAGAATGAACCTTCTATTTTTGCACAGGGTCAGTAGTTAGTAATGTAATGGTTTGGCTGGGAGGGGAATATAGTTGTAGCACAGAATTAGGTGCTGAGCAAATTGAGGTTGGCCTGTATCAGTAGCATTTTTGTTTTGTTGTACTAAGCAACTTGTGATTGTTCTAAATTTTCCATTTTTTCTGATTTGTAGTTTTGCTATGTTTGATTTTGAAAGGATGGGTATCTAGGCAGACAAGGCATAGTTTAGAGAGGAGCTGATGAATGTAAATACTACAAACCAATTCAGCATGTTACAGGACTCTTCATGCTCAAAACGCATCTTCCATACCAAAGACACTGAACACCTACTACTCCTCTGTCCTGCATTATCCCTACCAACAAACAACTTTACCACATTCTTGACATTTGGTCCTGAACAGTGTGCATGGCTTAACTAAGTGAGTGCTGTGGACACCCCATAAAAGGGTAGGATTAGTAAGAATCTAAGTATAAGATTATGTATGTATGAATATTTACAGTATATTCATTCTAGACAGCATAAAGGAAAATTATACCTGGAATTTGTTTTGCCTAAAGAATTGTGTATGTAAGGATATTTACAGTATATTTATTCTAGACAGCACAAAGGAAAATCATACCTGGAATTTGTTTTGCCCATCCTATTGTGGAAACAAGCTCCCTGTCATAAAGATCAGCAAGCGTGGATATGGTCAGAAAGTCTGCATCTGACACATTCAGGTCAGGTAGAGCATAGAGTGAATCGGGTTCACATGCAATAAGGGATTTCAGCAGCTTATTCTCTGAAATAAAGTTAATATTCTGATGTCAGAAGGTGCATATATAAAAGAAATTGACCTGAAATAAAAATTTAATACAAAATCAGAAAGAGAATTCATGAGGATTCGAAGATTAGCAGTCCATTTTTCTGGATGTACCCTCAGACATAAGCAGTGTGGCCATAGTTTCTTGTGACAAGATATATGGATTTCTAAGGCCCAGAGGAAAATGAAAGGAATAAAAGAAAAGTGCAAAGAGCTTATTGAGGAAAGATAATTTAGATATGTGGGGTGTGTGAGAGAATTAAGGTAAAGTGAAGCATTTGGATGGAATATAATGTGGGGTACTTTAAGATTGGGCTTGTTAGGTGTTAAAGATGAAGGTGCAGTAAAAGGTGTTGGAATTCTGATGAAATAGATATGTGGTTTGCAAAGATGTTTGATTTCATAAAGGTAAGTTATAACAACCATATTTCATGATCTGCGTTCTTGCCTAGTAGAGGTGGCTGGCTTCCTGAGTGCCATAGGAGCCCCACAGAAGATACTGGGGGCTCCTGGGATAGGAAGGTAATGGTCATAGGTAAAGGAAGAAAGATTTTGATGATGTTAGCAAGAATCTGAAGTATACTAAACGGTGTACAGCAGCAAGTATGGATACAAAGGCAACATTTATTAGCTAAGAATATGGACTACAAAATGATTATTTTTTTCAATGCTTTAACAAGACAACACCTTGAAGATGCTGTCCAAACTATGAAAGGATGAGAAAAACTGGAACAAGTACAGAGAAAGGCAACAAAACATTCCAGCTCTAAAAAATATACTGTATGAAGAGGCTAAGAGTATTATATCTTGGTTTTCTTAAAAAGGATAGATTTTGCAGTGAATTAATGAAATGTTTTCAAAATTTTCGATATATTTGATAACGTCAATAATAAAGATATTTTTGAAATATTATAAAGTACAGTTACTGGGTCAAACAATGAATATTGAAGCTAAATGATGTAATACAGACATGAAGAAAGTCTCTTTGCAAACACATGTTTTGAACACCAGAATAGATAATGTCCAAAAAGTGGTTAGAGAAATTTTGCCCAAGTTTCAATCAAATCCTGAATGATATTATCCCCCGGCAATACAAAAGATAGGAGAATGTTGAAGGAAATTGATAAAAGACATCCTAAACATTTTCACACATTTCTTGGGTAGTATTTCCTCTTAGGAAATGTTAATTTGAATGTCTCTGTAGCTCTGTATCCTTCCAAATGGTTGCTTTATCTTCATCATTATCACAGTTTTTTTTATATTTATATAATATTTTTCAGTAAACAATTTCTTTAGACTCTTTTATTGTAGAAGTACAAACTGTTGGAGAGTACACTTACTTCACTTTTATATGTCAATAAAAAAGGATATTGAGGTATTGAGGTATTTTGTGTAAGCAAGTTATTTCTACCATTTGCTAGCCTGTAAGGATAGGGACACCCAATTCTCCAGAAATGATTCCCACAATAAGGGTGTACTATGCATTTGATTTACTCTGTGTAAGGGGGAATGGAGTCAATGATGTTAGAATAAGTGGGTTGGAATTAATATAATAAAAAAAAAGACTATGTACTTGATTTTTTGCAGAATTTCAGATATACATATATAATGACACTACCAACCTTCTAAAGATACTTTTTTGACAGGCATTTGATGCAAAGAGAAAGGTGACTCTGTAGTTCTTCGGTACTTCTGTCTCCCTCCTCTCACTCGATCTAACCTATGGAAGAACAATGATTATGAATCCTTGAATAGAAATGATAGGTATTTCAGGAAAGAAGTGGCAGTTTCATTTATAAAGCATTTGTAGCTTACACTAAGGTACATCAATAAAGAAAAGTTCATGGGACTCTCTTCACCAAGGTTTGAATCCTGGTTGCGGCAGTCGCTCCACAGTCAACCCAGCTGTTCGTCCACCCTTAGGGGTTGGTCACTAAAATGGGTACCTGGATCAGGCTAAGATACATATATATATTCTGTTTATTTATCATACTTAATCGCTGTCTTCCGTTTCGGCGAGTTAGCACAAGGAAACAGACGAAGAATGACCCAACCCACCCACATACACATGTATGTACAATAAACTACCATACACGCACATTATTTATTTATTATTTATTATTCTTTGTTGCTGTCTCCCGCGTTAGCATGGAAGTGCAAAGAAACAGACGAAAGAATGGCCCAACCCACCCACATGCACATGTATATACATACACGTCCACACACGCAAGTTTATATATATATATATATATATATTAACTTTGCATAAGCCAGGTATCCAATCATCAACCAGCCCTGCAGGAAGACTGCCACACCCAGGATTTGAACCCAAGTTATCCTGTACATGCACTGATACTAACTCTGCACCACGTACGATCTATGGTCCTGTCATCAGTCTAATTTCATGCTCCTTTTTCTTCCATTTTGTACTAAATAAATACTGTACATTAATTTGTAAAGCAGGACTACTGTGACATAATTTTCATGGCTAACTAGGACTAATGTTATTTAGTTCCTAAAAACTGTGGTTCATATTAGGAAATCTACCTATACTTTCCAACTCTGCCCCAACATTACTGATTATTGATTTGATCATTCAATAGAAAAAACTGAACTTGTATAAAACATATAAATCTCCTATTTTTACTCAGTATACTGTTTTCTATATTCACAGCAAGGTGGCCCTAACATTTTCACCCAGACAGCAAGATTATGGCACAACCCTTTCACTCATTAACAAAGGTAAGCCACATTTAAGGAACCTTGCTGTGAGTTTGTACATTCATGTGAATATTTAGATATCTAAAGGGATATGAGAACTTTAAATCAAATCTAGAATGGCTACTTGATGGCACTGGTGTCAAAATGTCATCAGATGTGCATGCAGAACAATGCATTTATGAATGGAAAACTTTGTGAAGCTTGACTTTATACCTTCTAACTGGAAGTCACTGTACTATGACATATCAGTTTGACTTTCTTTTTTGCTCATTTTAAGGGAGTGAAGACCTAACATCAGAATAAAGAGCTTTACAGAAGTTTATATCTGCAAGGAATACTGTACAGGGACCTTTCAATTTACGTGACAGTTATGTTCTTGAAAATGATTGTGTGAATCAAAAACTTATTAAATGAAATGATGCAAGGAATGGAGAGTAGGGTGTTTCATCATTAATAAGAAAATTCTGAATACTATACCAGTGAAAAACTACAGTATACATATACTAGGAAATATAAAATACTGTAATTCATTTAATTTTCTACATAATCAAACATTGGAAATGCAAGGTCTTAGATGTACTAATTAATGTTCCACCTTGGCACTTTCCTTGATCTTTGCACTATCAGAAATAGTCTGTAAAGATTCACCAAGTCCAAGCATCAAAAGGCATGCTTAATATCAGCTATTTGTTAACCTCTCTCATAATGTTTGGATACATCCCTTTTAACTTCGTGGTGATGGCCTCACACTTCTTTGTACCACTGGTACCCGGAGAAATTGAAAGATGTTTTGGTGGCATGATTCAAGGGGCAAAACATATGCAATGTAATGTACACTGCAGCACAAAAGATTGAAACTCCATGACTATAGACTATAACTATACCACGTGTATACACACTTTTGCATGGTGCTGGCAATGCCGTTCTGCCAGCCCAATGATGATCGTGTTATTCCAAGATTAAGCCTGCTTATACTAAAAAGGAAATGTAAATGGACCATGCGCATTGTTCTAAAAATGGCACAAATCAGGTACTTGTAAATTGAGAGTTCCCTGTACTATAATCTACAATGTCTTTCTTGTTTGCTCAATTACGTGATTCTGATAATGATAAATTAACAAGTTGAGCTTGGCAACTGCCCTTTTGCCATTACACAGGATGGGGAATTTGGATCCTTATTCAGCAAATCTTAATTCTCAAAGAGGTGCCTCCTTATGTGTAAACAGAAAGAGTCAGTGATTATAGATAGGCCAGGTAATTTAACTTAAGAGTGTAACTTTACGTTATTTTCACCAGTCACCTGAAGGACTACATGAGATATCTATATTTCCTTGGGTTCACCTGTTATGGAGGCTCTTTTGCCATGGCCACCCTCTCGAGGGATGTCCCAAAGGGAACAGACATCAGAGATATAGATAGATAGATTTCCCTTAGATTCTAGCACTAGATTATTATCCAACACCACTGACATCCTTTTTTTTCAACAGAAAAAAAAATTTAATAAAAACAAAAGGGCAGTCAAAAGTCTGCCATATTTGATTAGTTTCTAGGACACAAATCAGCAAGTTAGTTCAGGCTGCTTTATAGATCTGGTAACCTTTACCAGTTATTGTGGCAATTTTTTGGCTTATTATTCCCAGTTTACTTCTCTTATGACTGTTATTTAGTAGTTTTATAATTGTAATAAGATTAATAGTTTTTTACATTTGTATGCACAATTAAGTGGTCATTTTCTAATCACACTTTTATCTTTCGAATGGTATCAAAAGGAACTGTTCATTGATATCTTTATGTAGTGAGCCATAAGTGTGATGAAAGGTAGCTTGTTTACATTAAGGTGGACAGCTATTGTATCGTATCTAGTACTTGAATATGACATATTCCTCTATAAGTGAAATGGATTCTTTCTCTTTATTTTGTGTTTGGGTGCATTTTAACTCGTCTGGATTAGTGGAAAGACAGTAATACATAGGATTACGAGGAATTTTTGTAAATGTATGAAGATTGTGCATTCATAGCACTGCACAGACCTGATGTGTATAATATAATATTTTAATTGGAATTGGAATATATATATGTGGTGTGATGTGGTTTGATCGAGTAAGTAATGTAAGGGTAAGAGGGATGTGTGGAAATAAAAAGAGCATGGTTGAGAGAGCAGAAGAGGGTGCTTTGAAATGGTTTGGGCACATGGAGAGAATGAGTGAGGAAAGATTGTCCAAGAGGATATATGTGTCGGAGGTGGAGGGAACGAGGAGAAGTGGGAGACCAAATTGGAGGTGGAAAGATGGAGTGAAAAAGATTTTGAGTGATCGCGGCCTGAACATGCAGGAGGGTGAAAGGAGGGCAAGGAATAGAGTGAATTGGATCGTTGTGGCATACCGGGGTTGACGTGCTGTCAGTGGATTGAATCAGGGCATGTGAAGCGTCTGGGGTAAACCATGGAAAGTTGTGTGGGGCCTGGATGTGGAAAGGGAGCTGTGGTTTCGGGCATTATTGCATGAGGTAGAGACTGAGTGTGAACGAATGGGGCCTTTGTTGTCTTTTCCTAGTGCTACCTCGTACACATGAGGGGGAGGGGGATGGTATTCCATGTGTGGCGAGGTGGCGATGAGAATGAATAAAGGCAGACAGTGTGAATTGTGCGCATGGGTATATATGTATGTGTCTGTGTGTGTATATATATGTGTACATTGAGATGTATAGGTATGTATATTTGCGCGTGTGGACGTGTATGTATATACATTGTGTATTGGGGTGGGTTGGGCCATTTCTTTCGTCTGTTTCCTTTTTTTTTTTTTTTTTTTTTTCTTCCAAAAGAAGGGAACAGAGAAGAGGTCCAGGTGAGGATATTCCCTCAAAGGCCCAGTCCTCTGTTCTTAACGCTACCTCGCTATCGCGGGAAATAGCGAATAGTATGAAAAAAAAAATATATATATATATATATATATATATATATATATATATATATATATATATATATATATATATATATATATATATATAAAGCTTTAGTTAACACTAAATAGCTATTACTTGTGATAATACATTTTCATAAGCAATGAATAAGGGATACTTAACTATCATTTTATGATATTTAGTTTGCTCATTGTTTACTCTGACATACCCCATTCATTGATTTACGGTGCAAAGCTGGAAAGTGAGAAGTCGGCAAAATCCCACATATACCATAAATGTAGAAAAGTGTCGTACCTTGGATAAAGATTCAACAAACATTGTGACATTGTGGGAGCTATGCTAGATCCTAAAATCTCTTTTTAGATCATAACGAGTATACAACACTAAAGTTCATGCCTAATTACACCAATCCTTGTACAAGAGGAAAAAGAACTCACCTCACACCTTCCTTGAGCATGCCAACACGTAGACACTTGTGGAACCGACACGCCTGACATGCTTTCCGTCTTCTCTTGTTGATCTCACAGTCATTTGCAGCAGGGCATGTGTACTCTATGTTGCCCTGGTAACCCAGTCTTCTAAATTGTGTGTTCATAGCTTTATTGCTCTTAGTCTAATGAACATATCATCAAATTCCTAATAATATGATTCATTTTTTCAATCATTAGCATTAAACTACATTAAATACTTCTCACAGAAGTTAGAAAGAGATTGCTTTACTTACCTGGATGGTTCTTTTGAAGAAAGCTTTGCAAGCTTCACATGATGCCACACCATAATGGAAGCCTGAGGCAATGTCACCACATACTAAACATGATCGTTTGGGACCATCATCCTCCCGTAGATTCTGTGGATTGAACTATTTCAGTCTTGTGCCACCTACTGTATCATGGTTGATGATTTTGAAACTGCTTCTAAAAATGTATGACATAAGTACAACTATTTTCCTGAATAAAAACCCAGAGGGTTTATCAAAAGGCTTAGGCTTAGGTTGCTAATCTTAGGCATCTTGAAATGATAGCTTTAATATTTTTTGGCATATATAAGTACTTTTTCATGTATTCTATGCATTAATACTGTTAAGCTTCTTGAAAGGATAACTTATGCACCTTTCTGTGTGGATAATGGTTTGTTCTCTTTAACATTCATAAAGAGAAGCATATTATATGCTTGACAGAGAGAGATCCCTGACTTGATAGGAAATTTTGTTATTCTTGTTGAGAAGAAAAAAGGATGATAGCAGTTATCATTTTCAGCCTGGCCTTCATCTAAGTAATGGGTGATGTAAAAGATTGTACATTCACATTTACCTTCAATCATTCTCATTGACAAAATAACATCTGATTGAGTAATGAGTGAAATGATAATGAGAGAGCGAGAAAGCACTGGTGATGTAGCTATTCAATATGTATGAAGGGAATTGAGTAGTCACATTTAGTGCAATACAAGCTACAGGTTTTATTGGACTCTTGCAAATCTATGTACATTGGATGGGTACACAGTATATGTTGAACTGCTAATCATTTCTTCAATACCTCGGTATAAACAATGGGAGCATCATAGAAAGTTAACTGTCTTTTACTGCTTATCTTTTCTGGAGGATGAGAAAAGAGAAATTTGGGATAAGTAGTGGATCACTGTCAGAAAAAAATCAATGAACAATAGTGCTGTAAGAGGTTTGGAATTAGGTCAGAATATTGTTTTGGCTCAAAAAAGCTTCTTAGTGTTGGTGTGTAACATTGAGGTCAATCAGTGTAATAATCTACTGACTTTTGTGAATATGATGCACATTCACATTTACCTCCAATCATTCTCATTGACAGAATAACATTATCTGGTTGGGTAATGAGTGAAATGATAATGAGAACATTCACCCTGAGAGAGAGAGAGAGCACTGGTGATGTAGCTATTCAGTGTATACATTAAAAACAAACTTGAATACTTCGATATTATGTGGTCATAATCAAGATAAGAGAAATCAACAAGCAAGAAAGAATTGAAGCAAATGTAAAATCAGTAAGAAAGCATTTAGATTATCATGAGAGGTTAAAAGAACTCAAGAGAAGAGAAATGTATATGACATTTTGTGTATGGCAGCAAAATCGCTTGAGTAAACTTAGAATATACCAAAATGATAGCAAAGAAAAACCTACAAGATCTCCAATGAGAGTGAATACACTGCTATTCAGTAAGTTACAGAAGAGCCCAGGATTGACAGTTGGATAATAGCAATAAGCAAAGAATGGAGTGAAGAGCTTGAAAAAAAGGTAAGAAATTAAGATTTGCTGACAGAAATAATGAAACTGCATGAAAGAAAACAGACCGAATCAAGAGAAAGTAATACATGTATGAAAAGGAACCAAAAAATTCTATTCTCATATTTGAACTAAGCAAAGAACAAGTAAACTGGGTTTTGACCTTTTACAGGAAGTGAAAAGTATGAAAGTGACTTGCAGAAAGCATCTAAGATGGTGCAGCACAAAAAAAGAATAAGATAGGTGACAATATGATTAACCGTTATGATGATAATGCAGTTACATATACTGAAATATCACAAACTGCTAAATGGCAATAGATTAACTTGAAGAGAACCCATTCCTAGGCCTATGCTGAATTCCAACCATTCTTCAATGAAAGAAAAGATGTCCAAAGGAAAACCAAGAAAGTAAATGCTAAGGCAGAGGAGGAGAGCAGATCTTCACAAAGGGAAATTTGCATAACCAGTGCACAAAGGAGGGGTCTAAGTTTATGCCAAAGCAGTATAGACTTGTTAGTTGACATTTTATGTTATTATCTTTGAAAGTATGATAGAAAATCACAGTGGAACATTTCACTAACAGCAGTTATATAAATGAAAGCCAACATGGATTTGTGTCAGGTAAAAGTGCACAGAGCCAATTCACTGATATGGTATAAGCTTAGGTGTGTGTAAGAATGTTCACTTAAATAGTAATTATTATTCAGTACAATTTTGAAATTCAGATAGAAAGGAGAATGGAATCTGTTTTCTTGTACGCTGTATTTTACATTATCAAATAACTAAGAGTTTTATTAGATAGTGAAACAATTCAAGATAAAAGTAAGAAGATGGTTCAAGGAATTTCAATGGACAATGATAGCCAATAGATCCACACCTAGTGGTGTTCTTTTGGGTGTGCCACAAGGAACAGTATTAGCATCAGTACTGTTTATGATGACATTTCACAGGCAGTGAAGGAAAGGAAAGTTAACTCAAATGATTTTGCAGGTGACAGCACAATCTTTGAAGCGGTAGGATTAGAAGACAAAGAAAAATGAAAAAAGGACTAAAATGGGAAGAAAACTTGATGGTTAACAAAGAAAATTTTTTACAAATAAGTATGGAATAACACAATATAATAGCACCTCACAAGGACCCGGTAGGGAAAGAGCATATCATATAAAGATTGTACTATACTATCAAGCCAGATAATGAGCGGTGTGATGATAGAGCTGAAAGCTTTGCATATTAGATGAAATCACCTTCAGTAATTAAATGTGAAAGTATTCCTGGGAATGCATCAATAAGACACCAAACTTAAGTATTTGAAAAACTACAAAAAAGATGGAAAAACTAATTGATGATTCTTCCAGCAAGATTAGAAGTTTGAGTGAGTAATCAAATGTACAGCTTGTGGTTAAAGGAAATGCTAGATCAACTAAGGATCAATAATGGAAGACTTGTGAGTGCAGAAGTATTGTAAATCAAACAAGATATATAGTGAATGCTGTATACTAACCATGCTTTGAGCAAAATCTCATTATAGGTACTCTCTCTGATATAGACAGTGCATTAAAAGAAAATCTAAAGGAGCCTTATCATTGACAGTTAATGACTGATTTGCATAGAGATATTATTTTACACAATAATAGTGGTTTGCTAGAAGTTGACATTTTCAGGACTGAAATGTGTCACTCCAGACCTTTCAAAGCAAGAATGAAGTGTGAATCACAGATGTACTTTTCAAAGGCAGTTACACATATTGTCAGTCATAGTTGTGTGATTAGAAATAATATTTTTGAATTTTATATAATGGGATATGACATGTGAAATTTGACGAGACATGGCAAGCGAGGAAAGGAACTACATGTCAATATGATGTAGGAAGGTAAAACTAACCTCTGAGGGTGTGTGGGCCGAGTCACTGGCCATAGAAGTTGTAGAGGAGCAGAACTGGCGGTCTGGGCTGGGCGGAGAGTCGGTGAACAGCTTCATGTGTTTGGGTGATGGCTGAGCCTCATCCCCACACTCGCTGTAGTCCAGCTGCAACAACTAAATGCTTTAGTGATCACTCTCAGTGCTCTATGTGATAGACTTGACATAGTTACAATATATTTCTCAGCTGAAGAGGGGAAGACCTTCCTTTGATGGCAGTTTTGATATAGAATGATAGTGTGTGTGTGCAAAGTTACAGTTTATGGAAAAGTCTGTTGTAATTTATTTTTATGATGTGTGTATAACTATGATATTTAGGAGCAATTATAGTTAAAATTCACAAAATTTACATATCATACTCCTTTCTCTACTTTTGGAAAATCTTTGAACTGCAAACTCCTCATCATTGCCAATATAAGACTTTTTTTTGTTCCAAAAGAAGGAACAGAGAAGGGGGCTAGGTGAGGATATTCCCTCAAAGGCCCAGTCCTCTGTTCTTAACGCTACCTCGCTATCGCGGGAAATGGCGAATAGTATGAAAAATATATATATATATATATATATATATATATATATATATATATATATATATATATATATATATATATATATTCATACTATTCCCTTTGAGGGAATATCCTCAACTGGCCCTCTTCTCTGTTCCTTCTTTTGGGAAATTAAAAAGAAAAACGAGAGGGGAAGATTTCCAGCCCCCCGCTCCCTTCCCTTTTAGTCGCCTTCTACGACACACAGGGAATACGTGGGAAGTATTCTTTCTCCCCTATCCCCAGGAAATATATATATATATATATATATATATATATATATATATATATATATATATATATATATATATATATAATTTTTCCCCCTCCATATATATTTCCCGCGATGACGAGGTAGCATTAAAGAGGACTGAGCCGTAGAGGGAATATCCTCACTTGGCCCCCTTTCTCTGTTCTCTCTTTTCAAAAATTAAAAAAAAAAATGGGGGGGCTAGAATTGTCAGGCCCCCCCTACGACACGCAAGGGATACGTGGGAAGTATTCTTTCTCCCCAATTCCAAGGGATACTTATATATATATATATATATATATATATATATATATATATATATATATATATATATATATATATATATATATATATATAATGTACGTTTCTCTTAGAAATGACAGACAAACTATGGTTAAAGTTGATATTGTCACTAGCCTGAAACGTCCACTTTACTTGGCTATGGATTTTTGCCACGTGCTTATCATTTCTTTGCAGGTGTAACACCACCTTTAGCTAATAGATGCCTGACAGACACAGGGAAACTAAGCAACACAAAGTTGTCGATATAATTTCTTGAACCCATAATGATTCGTGTATATGCTTTCATTTCATTCAGCTGTTTCATCTAGTCGAGTTTCATAAAAGTGCATGATTGTTTATTGTGGTCGTCATGCGTTGGGTAATTATGATCTGATGTTCGAACTGGTTGGTCTTCAGTCTCTTGACAGAAGGTTACCGTACCTCTCCGTTTTTAAGATGGTATAACCTCATTCACCTGATATTTGGTACAAAATTTGTACCGATTTACCTTCGGATGCCTCTATTTCTCATCTACATTCCAGAAAGAAATTGAAGCAAGACCTGTTTCCTTTTAACAGAATGTTTGCTTCATGTTATAATGATATAATTAGGTAATCAATATGCTTAAGAATCACAGAGGCATCTTGTAAATAAAGTATTTCAGACATCAAAATAACGGGAGCGAAATCATCAAATCAACTGGTATCAAAATCCGTAATTGAATTCAATGATATCCAGTCTAATGAAAGAGTAAACTAATTGTTATAAAACAAGAAATATGAGAAGTGCACTATTTTGTATAAGACCGTAATTTTTCATTATAAAACTCATTTCGTGTCTCGTCGATAAGCACGTAATCCCTAAGCTGAACATCTTTAAATGGCTCATGTTTACGTTTTGCAAGTTGGCTTTAATGAGGAATCTTTCGTGAAGTTTCTCATCCAAGGCAGCGCGTATTTCTTCTGACACAAAAGGAAATCAAGTGTGCAAGTTTGTCAAGATATTTATAAAGGATACTATGGCCTTTCGTGGCAAACGGTTTGAGTTGTAAGCCATACAACACCAGGTGCGACCATAAACAGTGGAGACCAAGTTGCTGGTAAGTCTTGTACCATGTTTGAAAGCTGTAACTTTACTAGTAATTTGTAGCCTTGGTTTGGGACTGTGACGTCAAGAGCAAGTCGTGTGGTCAAGTGAATAGGCTATGAAGTCACTGATGATTTCTGGGCCTGATAGGAGGATGTGACATGGCCTACAAGTTGTCAGAAATGAAATGCATTAGTTTGATATTCAAAACCCCTCTCTTAATATTCTGCGTTATTATACAGCATACTGTTTCAGTTCATTGTACATGCCCAAATGCACGTATCTGTGAATATTTCATGAGAATTGTTTTCACGTTTTTTGAAGTAAAGGCCCCTTTCAAGACTAATTAACTTTGACACAGTGAAACACGGCGTGTAGATAGCGTGGAGTTGAACTCTGGTCCACAACTCTTACTTTGTTCCTGTTATTATACCTCTTTGCTTCTCGGCCGTTATCTTCCTCCCTCCCAAATTCTCTTCCTCAAGACTTAACCGCTTTTCTCCAACGACCTTACCTTACCCTTTTCTCCTGTTTCCTATTGCCAGTCCTTTGCTTCCACCCCTTTTACGTCCCTTAACGCTTCCATCCCTTTTTTCACTTCTCTCGTGCTTACCTCTTTCATTTTGGCTTTCATTGCTGCATTTTTTCTTTCCCCCATTCCTTGATTTCTGTGCCTTTCATCTGTCATCGTCTTCCTGCCTTTCTGCAGTCTGCTGTTCTCACTCATTGCCTCTGCCTTATCTTTTCGGTTGCAAGTACAGTTGACTTGTTATTGATAATTCTTTTAATGCAACTCCTTTTTTATTCTTAGCGCATGCTGTATACAGTAATGTATGTATTGCCTACACATTTAAAGTATAAATCTTAGAATTTTAATGAATAGTTGGGCTGTTTTATAATCTGGCTTATGATGCTGTTTATGTGACAAACATAATTGCTGTTGTAAGGGTGATTAGATGTGACACGAGGTACAATTATGTATCTATGCAGCCAATCTTTTGTTCTTAGAACTGATAGTTCAGATGAACCAAGGTTTTCTGAAGGCGGTGGAGTTAGCGGGCTAAATTTGGACTCGGCAAGACAGTAGCTACGCACAGCGCATCCACGACATAATTGTCCATTTTGTTTAGGTGACCAGAAATCCCCGGGCAACAGTTAATGAATCTGATTAGATTAAATGTTACCAGCTTCGAGTGCAGCCATTCTTCCAGCAGGCTTTTCGTTTCTTGAGTTTTAAGAAGTTTAACACTGTGAGCTGTTATCACAGTTTAGTCTGTCACTGTACGGTGAAGACTCGCATCCTCACCGTTCCGGAAACTGTTTACCTACTCTGAACTGGTGAACAATTTGCAGGCACAGTCGTTTTAAGTGTATTGTTTTCAACAGTGTTTCAGAGCATATAGTCTATAAAAGTTCGTATTTGCTATTTTTATGCAGGTTGAGTTTGATAGTTCTTCGCATGGTGAATCCCCCCCCCCCCTTCCGTGGGTGGTTAAGGATTGCTCGCGTACAGTAAGGAATGTGTTTCATGAGCCTGCTCGAATATAACCTCCATTGAAAGTATTCAGTAACAGGTAGAGGAAACCGTGGAAGCGTTTTATCAGTAGTTACCACCCTCTGGCAAGTGCTGGAGCAAGTTAGGGTAGAGTCATTGTTACCATTCGATAAATGCGTGAGGAGAGGCCAGCCGCTGCCGCCTACCCATCAATTACGCTAGACGGGATCCACTCTCTTAAGGCTCTTTTCTTCATTTACAAAGAGATTAATGTTTCTTTGAGAAGTATTCAGATTTTTCACGAAAACTGTTTGGAAAAGTAAATTATCTTCATTGAGCGAATGCGTATAAAAGGTTTTAACGTTCTAGCTAAAACTTTTAAGAATTTTTTTTTCACTTGTCCTTAGTTCACCAGAAATGCATCTTTCCACCACTCCTCCCTCAGCCCTTTCTTATGTCTTGCATGTATACTATACTCTTCATGTATGTAGATTGCACAGTGCAATTTAAGGCCACTGTCAGCTTTTCTGTTTTCTGTTACGCTGCGTATATTTCATCCATTGAGCATTGAGTTAGTGAAATTTTTCACTTGTTTCTTATCCTTTTTTTTAATGACTAGAGTTTGAGCGGTGAAGGGTTTCGGCACTCGATTGTTTCATTGATTCTTTAATTGTATTGATAATGCCCTTATATGTACACGATAATTATTTCATATTCCTCGTCAATCATTCCTGAAGGAAACGATAATTCTCGTGTGTAGGTTGGATACGTGGCTTGCCATTTATTTACATATGTAAATCATGATGAATTCAGTCGTTCCCAGTTGCTTTCAAATTTTTGACATCTGATGAGGGCTGTGATTATTCTTTGCACATTGTTAATTTGGCAACTTCCTACACATTGAAAACCGAAAGAGTATTTGAACACGCAACAATAATCCTGTCAGAAGAACCTTAGTGCTTTGAAGAGTGACATCGTTAGTTTTGCCTGTCGTTTTGAAGGTTGGCATATGTCACCCACACGTCCCAGACTTTAGTTAATCTACAAAGCAAGGCATTCAGCGGGATATTCCCTCTATTGTAATAGAGATCCTCGTTAAGTTAGAGAAGTTATGGCTAAAGGAACAAAGTCGAACCCAGACGTTCTTATATATATATATATATATATATATATATATATATATATATATATATATATATATATATATATAAGAAAAATGCTTACTCGTGCCTCACACTTTAGCAACCTCTAAATACATCTTTCCATATGTTGTATTTAGATTGTACTACCCTTCATGAAATTGTAAATTTAAGTGTTTTCCCATACGTTTATGTGCTATTTGCCGTGTTTTTTCCGAGTTTTTATATTTTGTTTGCGTTTTTGCTTATCCAGGTTTTGTGACGCAGTTTTTCTCTTTTTAAAAAGTAGTTTCCTGATGATGCCTCTGTGAAGGCGAAAACTTGAATAGATAGATATGTGGAAAATTTCCGACAACTGGTGTTTGAACACTGACCTGATGGTAGAATAATACTTGAGGAGATTAAGAAAGAAGATTATCAACTCTAAATATGCTGTTGTATTTAATTCTGTGCGCGCTCGCGGGCGCGCGCGCGCGCACACACACACACACACACACATAAATATATATATATATATATATATATATATATATATATATATATATATATATATATATATATATTCATTTAGTTGCCCTGCACTCTTTGCACGTAGACGCACACGCATGGCCAAGTTCCCGAGTGTTCTTGGAGCCTCATAAGGTTAGACGGAAGTCATGAGCAGGAACTAAGTGAAATAGTTCTTTGTATCGAAAGAACATGATGGTCATTATGTATTATATATATATATATATATATATATATATATATATATATATATATATATATATATATATATATATATATATTTTTATACAAAAGAAAGACATTTTCATAAAAACGGAGACTTTTGTGTTGTATGTCTACATCAATCAAGAAATGTGAAAAAACCTTGTCCAACCAGTAAAACGGTTACTGCTGCATCAGTAGCGGCATGCCTTTGTCTTGGCAACTGGCCAGGTTTCAGCTCGAACAAGTTCCTCTGTTTAGTGTGTCTCTGGATTAATGAACGAGGATAATTATATCAAAGTGTTTCGTAACTAGTAAGGTCAGTGGTGATAAAAAAACGAGTTTCTCGACCGTATTAGCAAGTTTATACGATAACGTCAGGCGTGTCATTAGCAAAGAAGTAAGGCGGTAATGTCAGCAGTAAGAAAGCAGTGTCAGCCGAGCCACCGGTGTGTGTGTTCACAGGTTCCTCCCGTAGATACTGGTGCCAAGAGCCGCCTACTATTATTACTACGGGCACGCCTCGACGCCTGCGCCTATACATACATCTACAGCACTCGTCACACACACACACACACACACCAAACGTGATATCTTGCTCGGATGTTTGCGTTTGTTGCAGTCCTCTGATAGCTTTATTTCGAGAATTTAATCGCGTTTAATATGATTTAATGTTTTGCGAGTTTTTTTTTTCATCTTATGTAAATGCTTGATATGTTTGAACCGCAGTATTTATCAGCGCATTCGGAAACGAACGGACGGAGAACGAAGTCGTTCGTGTCAGCCAGCAATTCCGAAAAGATCCTAGCAACTGACAAATTGGATTTGTTATTTAAGGGTTAACAGGATGTAGCCAAAGCATCCTCTATAAGTTAGGCGGTACGGTTGGATTATATGACAGGTACTTAAATTTCCTGTAATTAAAATCACTGAGGTACAGCTCTGTTAGATAAGTCATTCTGATATTTTTGCCCGGTAGCACATGCGGAGAAAACATGTTTCTCCTTTGATATCAGAAATACCTCGTCTGCATCGGGTTCTTTGATTATAGGAGTCTGTAGATACACTAAGCACATATTTTTGACAAGAATATGCTCTTCTCATTTAACTATGTGTTTATTGTTTTTTAAAAGAGCCATAGATATAGCAAAACCAAGACAGCAGAATAGATGATTTGATGATTTTTCTCAACTATGTTTATTTACTTTAGTAAAATTCTGTGACTGATTTTTTCCTTGTTTTCTGTACGTTGATGGGATAAGGGTCTCTTTGTGATGTGGTATCATTAGATGAATATGATAATAAAACTGATGGTCTCCGTATATTGTTTTCAGTGATTGAAGTGAACGTAGTTGGTCTTACTGTTGCACTTGGTTCCCTACGGTAATTTCGTTTGCTGACGGTAATTTTTGTTTTACTACTTTCGGAATAATTTTTTCATCGAATGATATTTTCTAATGTACTTATGTACTTTTTATCCTAATAATAATCTGCTAAGACTATGAGGGTTAATATTGTTTACTAATTTCGTGTGAGGAAGGCTATATTTGCTGTTATCAATATCCGGTCAGCTGTTTTTGTTTTGATATCCGGTGTATTGTTCTATATATAACTTGCAAATTGTAGATGTCTTATTATTATCATCATTAATTTGTGCAAATGATAATTTTGTATCATTTCATAACGATTTTTTTTTATATATTATAGTGGGGGATCGCTCAGTGAACGGGTGTCTGGTTATTAATAATCATTTCACTGTATATCCTTTGTGTATTTGATGTCGGTTTTATTTAATGTTCCAGTAATACTTTTTTATTTACAACGATATTGTTTGAGAATTTCCTGTGATTACCATTTGTGTTTAAGTATTCAACATTTTCATATATATATATATATATATATATATATATATATATATATATATATATATGTATGTATGTGTGTGTGTGTGGTCAGTTTCTTGTGCATGCTTTTCTTAGAATCTCCGTTCTTATTTATCTTTCTAATACGCGTAGTAAGAAAAAAAAAAACGAGGTTCTGGCGGACTGTACTTGGAGAAACACAGCTGTGAACAAGAATTTGTTTTAGAGAACACATTAAAAAGCCTCTTTTTTCAGTCATTCCACTGTTTACATCCACATCTTTCACAGTGCATCAGATTGACGTGTTAGAGTATGCGCGTGCAAAATAACAGGCGTCTATTTTGGCGTATGTCTTTATTCTGTTGGGGACATTAGGTTTATAGGTTTATGCAGACTGTATATCACAACCGCGACTGAAACTGATATCATTGTACCAGCTGTAGCCATATGTGGCATGCAGCTTCGCGTTGACGTGTAAAATCAAGATTGTACGATTGACGAGACTAAGCAAGCTGCGCTGCAAACGAGACCAGATATACGATTCTAAGGCCTGTGTTGGACTAGATTTATTTAGAAGGTTGGAGGTTCATTTTGGTGTTTTTCGTGTTTTAAGCTGTGATTGGATGTCAGGATATTTGTGAAGTACTGCAGAATGTGTTTTAAATTTAACGACGGTCTATTACTTATACACCTCCCTCCGCTCAGTAATGAGCGTGTTAGACGGTATATTTCCACGTTGATGATAGTTTTTCTCTAAACAACGCTTCGCTCCTAATATATAACCGTGAAAAAAACTTTTTACATTTGATCAATGTTTTCTTGGAACATTCCTAGAACTTAGGTTATTTGGTAGAGGAGAAAAGTCGGTAACCCTTTAAGCCCGACGATATGAGTCTTGGGTACGATTTTTTTTTTTTTTCGGTAACTGTGATGTTGGTACGCTTTGCAAGGGACAGCTGCAGAGTTGATAAACGGTATTAAGTGTTGAGGTGACACGTTTGCTTCTGACGGGTTACTTCAGGGTGAGATGTGAGGGTCGGGAACAGGTGGTGGTTGTGGTTTTGAAGGTACCAATTGTGGTGGCGTTGGAGGCCCGGCAACCCTCTCCACCACGTCCGCGTCCACACCAGAGTACTCCATTATGAAATCAAATGTCTTTCCTCAACGAAATACTGTATGGTTGTTGTTCTGTTCTTCGACCTAAGCTTTAGATTCCGTTGAAAATGCTTGAGTATTACCCAAGGGTCGTGCCTTTGTACTCAAGGCCGTACCATCGTGCTTAGCGGGTTGGGTTAACCCAGCCTCTCCGAAGCTGTAACCCCAAATTCATTGCACTCTGTCCGCTGCGGCGGACAGAAAATATATTATTAGATTTAGGAAAATACTTATTTGAAAAAAAAAAAGGTAAAGAGTTACTATGCTGTTTCTGTGTATATCTATGCGTGTTTGTTTTAAGGGAAATTATTTAAGTAATCTCTCCACTTGAAATGTAAATCATTACATTTAACGTGTAAGGGTTGTTGCCTTCATCGAGATTTCTATAGCTGCTGTTCTGATGATTAGAAAAAAGTTTGAAAGTCACTGAAGAAAGTACTAGTCCAGCGGGAGTCATAACATTTTAGGGAAAAAAAGTATTTCCAACTTCGTGCAAAAGATAACGTAAAGGATCCCCTGTGATTGCAACAACTTTTCGTACCAAGCCCGAAGTTGCCGGAGGGCTCGCTCCTCCCCCGAAACCTCAAATCCTAAGTAAACTTAGCCTAGCTCACTTTAAACTGTACCAAGCTCCAAGTTTGCTGACGGTTCCGCGCCCACAACCACAAACCTAATCTAAGCTTAGCCTAGCTCAATTGAGAGGCAAGTCCGAAGTCGGCCCCCACCCAAAAATACGGAACTACTACATTTCGGCGAATATTTAAAGACGCTGATCAGTACTTCCATTAGTTCTTGCTTTACAGGCTAAAAACGCGCAACATTGCTTACGGTAAGCGATTTTTAGGATACAGAGTAGACGGTAATTACTACGTGGACATATGCCATGCAATGGCAAGATACAAAGGAATGTACAAAGGAATGCTTGTCCAATGTAATCTTTTTATAACGTTTTACACATTTCTAGTAATTGATTAATAAACCCCCTTAAATTGCTAATAAACGAGAATGATAATGAAAACATGATAAACAGAGACACGACGTTTCAGAAGTAGACATTTATTTAACATTAGTATTGTTTAAAAATGAAAAATGTACAGAACATACTTAAGGCTAAATATGATGAAAATTATACAAAGCCTAATTCAGCATTATCTAATGAAAAATGTACAAAGCCTAGAGAACTTAAGTCTAAAGATGATGAAAAATGTACAAAGCCTAGTTCAGAACAAGTTAGTATTGTCTAATGATGCAGAATGTACAAAGCCTAGTGGGGTTACCGATTAGAAAGATTAATAAAGATAATATGGGTGTTAGACAGAAGAGTGTTTCTGAAGCAGGGTTCTACTTTTAGTTTTGGCTTCGGAATGAAACAAAACATGAAGGTGAGGTAAAGAGCAGTTCGACGACTGCCTCGGGGCTTTAGAAAGTTTTCCATTGAAATTTAAGAAATCCTTCGAAAACCAGAATAGTTTGTAAGAATTTCGATGATTTGCAGTTCTTGTACAGGGTTAGTCGATCAAGTATCAAATGGATTGGAACAAGGATAGTAACTAATTAGTTTAATGGTTTCGTAGATGTGCCTAAATTCACGTCTTTGTACTTGCATGTATTATTTTGTATATATGCCTATACGGGTATGTAGGTGCATACACATGAATATATGTAGTATTTGATAGGTCAAAACCGCGTATATATATATATATATATATATATATATATATATATATATATATATATATATATATATATGGAATCCTGAGTTGATTTTAGTCAGTAATCTCGGTGTCTGTCGGTAGGTATAACTAGGATAGGAGTGTGTCCCAGAAAGAATGCGTCACTGTTAGGTAATCTGAGAGTCAAGTCTTGCTAAGAATTAGGGAGTGATAGGCTCAGGTTGTACCAGAACTGGGGGATATCAGATCTGGTCAGTTGGTGCCAGAATAAAGGAATGTCAGGGTCAAGCTATGCCAGAATTAAGGACTGTTTAAGGGCAAATATTGCCAGCTTTAGGGAATATCGTGGTGAAGGTGAGGATAGTACCAGGACCTGGTAATACCAGGAGACTGGGCATTTTCTTTCCCAGAGCACTACAAGGATTAAGTAGCCTCAGTACCAGAGGGAGGTTTAAGGTGAGTTAATGTCGTGTCTCAGAGCTTGATGTTGCAAGGTGATGCTTAGGTCGAGGTCGGGCAATGATAGAAGTAAAAGTAATCTTGCAGTACCGCGGTCAGATGTTGTCACCCTGAGAGAGTGCCAGCATCATTTGTATCGTACGTCGTCACCTTCGGATAGTGCCAGAATCGCTTGTGTCATTCAGGGGTTGTCATCTTCAGGTGGTGATATAATCAGTGGCGCCTATCAGTTGCCTTTTCCAAAGAGTGCCAAAATCAGTTGGGCCAATGTCGGAGAGTGCTAATTTGATATTGAATTCAAGCACTCCAAGCCATTTCCCAGGCTCAGGCACTGCTGAGTTGCCAAGATCAGGAGTGCCATGGTCTGGTAATGCCTGTGCACAATGGACCATGTATCAGTTGATGCCTGGTTAAGTCTATCCGAAAAGTCAATTAAGTAGTTCAGGTTGTCGTTCCAAGTTCAAGTTGATTCCAAACGTCAGTTAGGTTATTCAGGTAGTCGTTCCAAGTTCATCCTAAGATTACCAAGGTGAGGATAGTACCAGGACCTGGTAATACCATGAGACTAGGCATTTGCTTTCTCAGAGCACTACAAGAATTAGGTAACCTCAGCACCAGAGGGAGGTTTAAGGTGAGTTAATGTCAGGCGGGCTGTTCGCTAGTACCAGAGCCAAGGTCAGTAGTAGTACCAGAGCCAAGTCAGCAGTAGTACCAGAGCCAAGGTCAGCAATAGTACCAGAGCCAAGGTCAGTAGTAGTACCAGAGCCAAGGTCAGTAGTAATACCAGAGCCAAGGTCAGTAGTAGTACCAGAGCCAAGTCAGCAGTAGTACCAGAGCCAAGGTCAGCAGTATACCAGAGCCAAGGTCAGCAGTATACCAGAGCCAAGGTCAGCAATAGTACCAGAGCCAAGGTCATAGTAGTACCAGAGCCAAGGTCAGCAATAGTACCAGAGCCAAGGTCAGTAGTAATACCAGAGCCAAGGTCATAGTAGTACCAGAGCAAGGTCAGTAGTAGTACCAGAGCAAGGTCAGTAGTAGTACCAGAGCCAAGGTCAGCAGTATACCAGAGCCAAGGTCAGTAGTAGTACCAGAGCCAAGGTCATAGTAGTACCAGAGCCAAGGTCAGCAGTATACCAGAGCCAAGGTCAGCAGTAGTACCAGAGCCAAGGTCATAGTAGTACCAGAGCAAGGTCAGTAGTAGTACCAGAGCAAGGTCAGTAGTAGTACCAGAGCCAAGGTCATAGTAGTACCAGAGCAAGGTCAGTAGTAGTACCAGAGCCAAGGTCAGCAATAGTACCAGAGCCAAGTCAGCAGTAGTACCAGAGCCAAGGTCAGTAGTAATACCAGAGCCAAGGTCATAGTAGTACCAGAGCCAAGGTCAGTAGTAGTACCAGAGCCAAGGTCAGTAGTAGTACCAGAGCCAAGGTCAGTAGTAGTACCAGAGCCAAGGTCATAGTAGTACCAGAGCCAAGGTCATAGTAGTACCAGAGCCAAGGTCAGCAGTAGTACCAGAGCCAAGGTCAGCAGTATACCAGAGCCAAGGTCAGTAGTAATACCAGAGCCAAGGTCAGCAATAGTACCAGAGCCAAGGTCAGCAGTATACCAGAGCCAAGGTCAGTAGTAGTACCAGAGCAAGGTCAGTAGTAGTACCAGAGCCAAGTCAGCAGTAGTACCAGAGCAAGGTCAGTAGTAGTACCAGAGCAAGGTCAGTAGTAGTACCAGAGCCAAGTCAGCAGTAGTACCAAGAGCCAAGGTCAGTAGTAGTACCAGAGCCAAGGTCAGTAGTAATACCAGAGCCAAGGTCAGCAGTAGTACCAGAAGCCAAGGTCAGTAGTAGTAACCAGAGCCAAGGTCAGCAGTATACCAGAGCCAAGGTCAGTAGTAATACCAGAGCCAAGGTCAGTAGTAGTACCAGAGCCAAGTCAGCAGTAGTACCAGAGCCAAGGTCAGCAATAGTACCAGAGCCAAGTCAGCAGTAGTACCAGAGCCAAGGTCAGCAGTATACCAGAGCCAAGGTCATAGTAGTACCAGAGCAAGGTCAGTAGTAGTACCAGAGCCAAGTCAGCAGTAGTACCAGAGCCAAGTCAGCAGTAGTACCAGAGCCAAGTCAGCAGTAGTACCAGAGCCAAGGTCAGCAGTATACCAGAGCCAAGGTCAGCAGTATACCAGAGCCAAGGTCAGTAGTAATACCAGAGCCAAGGTCATAGTAGTACCAGAGCAAGGTCAGTAGTAGTACCAGAGCAAGGTCAGTAGTAGTACCAGAGCCAAGGTCAGCAATAGTACCAGAGCCAAGGTCAGCAATAGTACCAGAGCCAAGTCAGTAGTAGTACCAGAGCAAGGTCAGTAGTAGTACCAGAGCCAAGGTCATAGTAGTACCAGAGCAAGGTCAGTAGTAGTACCAGAGCCAAGGTCATAGTAGTACCAGAGCCAAGGTCAGCAATAGTACCAGAGCCAAGGTCATAGTAGTACCAGAGCAAGGTCAGTAGTAGTACCAGAGCCAAGGTCAGCAGTAGTACCAGAGCAAGGTCAGTAGTAGTACCAGAGCCAAGGTCAGCAGTATACCAGAGCCAAGGTCAGCAGTAGTACCAGAGCCAAGGTCAGCAGTAGTACCAGAGCCAAGGTCAGCAGTATACCAGAGCCAAGGTCAGCAGTATACCAGAGCCAAGGTCATAGTAGTACCAGAGCCAAGTCAGCAGTAGTACCAGAGCCAAGTCAGCAGTAGTACCAGAGCCAAGGTCAGCAGTATACCAGAGCCAAGGTCATAGTAGTACCAGAGCCAAGGTCAGCATAGTACCAGAGCCAAGGTCATAGTAGTACCAGAGCCAAGGTCAGCAGTATACCAGAGCCAAGGTCAGTAGTAGTACCAGAGCCAAGGTCAGCAGTAGTACAGAGCCAAGGTCAGCAGTATACCAGAGCCAAGGTCAGCAGTATACCAGAGCCAAGGTCATAGTAGTACCAGAGCAAGGTCAGTAGTAGTACCAGAGCCAAGGTCAGTAGTAGTACCAGAGCCAAGGTCAGCAGTATACCAGAGCCAAGGTCATAGTAGTACCAGAGCCAAGTCAGCAGTAGTACCAGAGCCAAGGTCAGCAATAGTACCAGAGCCAAGGTCAGTAGTAGTACCAGAGCAAGGTCAGTAGTAGTACCAGAGCCAAGGTCAGCAGTATACCAGAGCCAAGGTCAGCAGTAGTACCAGAGCCAAGGTCAGCAGTAGTACAGAGCCAAGGTCAGCAATAGTACCAGAGCCAAGTCAGCAGTAGTACCAGAGCCAAGGTCAGCAGTATACCAGAGCCAAGGTCAGCAGTATACCAGAGCCAAGGTCAGTAGTAGTACCAGAGCCAAGGTCAGCAGTATACCAGAGCCAAGGTCAGCAGTAGTACAGAGCCAAGGTCAGTAGTAATACCAGAGCCAAGGTCATAGTAGTACCAGAGCAAGGTCAGTAGTAGTACCAGAGCCAAGTCAGCAGTAGTACCAGAACCAAGGTCAGCAATAGTACCAGAGCCAAGGTCAGTAGTAATACCAGAGCCAAGGTCATAGTAGTACCAGAGCCAAGGTCAGCAGTATACCAGAGCCAAGGTCAGCAGTATACCAGAGCCAAGGTCGGTAGTAGTATCAGAGCCAAGGTCAGTAGTAGTACCAGAGCCAAGGTCAGTAGTAGTACCAGAGCCAAGGTCAGTAGTAGTACCAGAGCCAAGGTCAGTAGTAGTACCAGAGCCAAGGTCAGTAGTAATACCAGAGCCAAGGTCAGTAGTAGTACCAGAGCCAAGGTCAGCAGTAGTACCAGAACCAAGGTCAGCAATAGTACCAGAGCCAAGGTCAGCAATAGTACCAGAGCCAAGGTCAGTAGTAGTACCAGAGTCAAGGTCAGCAGTAGTACCAGAGCCAAGGTCAGCAGTAGTACCAGAGCCAAGGTCAGCAGTAGTACCAGAGCCAAGGTCAGCAGTAGTACCAGAGCCAAGGTCAGCAGTAGTACCAGAGCCAAGGTCAGCAGTAGTACCAGAGCCAAGGTCAGCAGTAGTACCAGAGCCAAGGTCAGCAGTAGTACCAGAGCCAGGGTCGGTAGTGGTACTCTGGTGTGCTCAGCAACTTCCTTTACAGAATGTCAACAGTTTGTTTTTATTCAACTGTTGTATATTTTCCTTCCAGGTGAAAGTAAGGCTCTTTTGAGGGAGACGACACCCGAGATATGAATACCTACAGTTGAGGAGCATTTAATGATGAGTATTTTTTTTTTTGGGGGGGGGCATTTACATTAAATTAGGAAGGAAAAAAAAACGTTTAGCAACTTTTTGTTGATGAATTTCAAGCCAGACAAGTTACTGTGTAACTTGTCTGGCTTGAAAGTCATCAAACAAGTTGCTCAAGGATTCTTTTTCCCTAACCTGATAACGTTCATGTACCCAAACGCTCATTACATAACGCTCCCTTTAATGTGGAGAGGCTACAGTCACTCATTTTACATCTTCAAAAAAAATCTTTACGTACTTCCATTCACCTTGGAACGAAAGGGGAAAATGTTTTCACTTGGGTTGAAAGGATCTGTCGGCGCCCTTTGGAGGTGTTTGGGTCATGGATGGTACACTCTTACTCGTTATAGCATCGGTGATAGCACTGGTGTCAATACATCACTGTTGGGATAAGTGTTGTCACGAGGGTTAGGCTAATTGATGACATGAGAGAGATGATCACTAATGTCCAGGTGCCAGGGCGAGTGATGACGTCAACATGGTTATTGATGGTGCTCGTGACTAGGTATGAGGTGGGGACCCAGTGCCGGAACTATAATAACCAGATTCGCTGTTCATACTTGTGCCAGGGGGAGTGTGGGTGCCACAGGTTGGTAAGTGGTGGTAACACATCCCGGATCAGTGTCAGTCATGGTTAGTGGTGCTATCAGTTGGTAGGGGCCAGGTATGGTAGTGGTGGTAGGGGTCCGTTTTGATGACATTGCCGATGTTGACGTGTCTGGCAAAGTCTAGGTTTACCATCAGTGCTCAGGTGGCACCTGTCCTGTCGCAGGGTCACTTGCAGTGCCACTGTTAGGGTCACTGATGGTACTCGGTGGTCATGGGAGTGTGAGTGTCACTGTTGATGGCATTGCTAGCTACAGTTAACGGTCCTACTGCCCGGATAACTGGTGCCATCAGTGCCAGTAAGAATTGAGGTTACTGTTGTCCCCGTGATGGATTTTGTGTCAGGGTTACTGGTTGTCTGAGTAGACAGGTTGAAGCTGTGGGTTCACTGTTGCCATTTGTGTATGTGGTAATATTACGGCCAAGGGGGTCAGCGGCACTGGTGCTGTCAGGTATCACTGGTGGAATAGTGCCAGCATAGGTGTCAGGGCCGGTGTTACAACAGCCAGAGTCATTAGCGATCAATGCACGAGTGCCCGTCATAAGTTGTATCCCTGCCAAACAGGGTGAAAATATTTTATTCCACGTGGTGTCGGGAGGAAAAGGAGGCCCAACTGTGTATGGTGTTTGGAGGAGGGGTGGTTGGGGGTATGTGTGGGAGGGGAGGTAGCATAGGACGTACCAAGCATTGTGAGGATGAGACGATCATGACATCTTCCCTCACCAGGGTGTCGGGCGAGTCGGAGGCGAAGGTGAGGAAGTCCTCCAGTTCCTGCTTCATCCTTGTATGTTTCATGAGTCCCGCCACAGCCAGTGTGTCTGTACACAGCACTGCGCCGGTGTTACCTAAACACCCAGGTGCTCTGCACGTACCACTCCGACCTTGGAAACAAAACCAACACCGACCAGTAAACTTCGCAACACCGAGCAATAAACTTCGCAAGGATTTACTTTTTACACCGGAATGAAATGTGCACCGGTGTTGGGGAGGACCAGCAGCCTAGCAACAGCTCCCGGCTCACACTCTTCCTGGCGTTTTCAGTCCTTGGCTCACGGGCGGTGGGTGTTGGTAGCGGGTAGTCTTCAAGGGGGGTTCGTAGACGATATTACCAGGAGGGAGGGTCGAGTAGTGGCTGTCTGTGGAGGTCAGTGGGGTGTCTGGTGTATACGGTCAGTGTCCCTGTCACCTGCATTACTACACCCCATCACCCGCACTGACCTCGCACAGGAAAAATGGACTACTTGTTCAAACCGCTTCAGAGTCGGGT
Source organism: Panulirus ornatus (assembly GCF_036320965.1). NCBI lineage: Eukaryota > Metazoa > Arthropoda > Malacostraca > Decapoda > Palinuridae > Panulirus > Panulirus ornatus. The sequence goes on along the minus strand of NC_092254.1, from coordinate 7,796,757 downwards.
TAAAACTTTCCTTCAGGTCACAGGTTTCAGCGTCTCACTTTATGACTCAGGGTGCATGGACTTGGATAATTCCTGCAGGGACGTGGTGCGGTGGCACCCAGTGTTAATAAAGAAATAGATAAAAGCCGTGAGCCGCGCACTGTGACGGCAGTGGGAGGTTCTGTTTAAAAAGGCCGTCAGGCTGGGCCGGTGCACACGACGAGCGAGCGTGCTGAGGGAGGGAGGCCCGGCGTCTGGCAGCGAGGGAAGCTCACGCGCGACTGAACGGTGTATTGGCACCGCCTCGGGGCCTAGTGTCGGGTGCTGGTCCCAGGCAGGCACGTTGTGGACACGCCCCTTACCCTCCCTCCCCCTCACACGCGCGCACACACACACACACACACACGCACACACACACACACACGCACACATACACCACACACACACACACACACACACACACACACACACACACACACACACACACACACACACACACCTACACTCCACTCTTGAAAATCTTTTTCCTAAGACATATTTCATACGAAGGATGATTTCTATTCAGAGAAGGATGAGATGAACTTATACTACTGTTAGCGAGGTAATGGTCAGAGACACACACACACACACACACACACACACACACACCCTCGCCTGGTTATAAATACCACCATTATAGCGAAGACTAATGCTGCTGCACTTGACAAAGTACAGTGTGGGACTGCAGGTACTACTGGTGTCTTCGATCCGTCACCACGGTGCGATCGTTCAGCGCGAAATCCAAACTACGATGCCCTGGGCCTTCTTTACAGACCCAACCAGAAAAGGGCCACGTCGGAAGCCAGGACATTATAACTCAAAAGGCGCACCGTGTCGTCCTCAGGGGGTCGTTCCGTCGTGCTCGAGGGTTGTACCGTAGTGCTCAAGGGGGGCGGGGGTGTTAATTATGTAGCAGGGGACTCATCACCACACAGCAGCTGGGACCACCACCACCACCAGGGTGTTGCACCACCCGGCAGGGGGAGGTAGGGCGGGTGTCCCCCGCCACTGCTCTGTAAATCATGATCTGCTCTGCGATAACACCCAGACGGAGGAGGAGTCTAATTTACCATTTAAATAACTCTCCCGCTGGCAATCGTTGCAGCTCTGTGGTAATTGAATACGTAATGAATTATGTGAAAAGAGCGTCATTTTTTTTTTTTTCTTTACCGGGGTGACAGAGATAAAGGTGGGAGTTGACGGGGATAGTGAGGAGGGAAGGTGTGTGTGTGTGTATGTAGCTAGTGTGTGGCTGCAACCGCTGGTGAATACAGCGTTGCAAAGCCTAGTGATCACGGTCCAGGCCCGTGCTGCCGCTGCAAGAGGGGCGAAGCGCGTGAGGCTGGTGGGAGGAAGGGGGGGGGGTCACGTGAGTATATTTATGTCACCACATGACTGCCGTGGAGAGAGAGAGAGAGAGAAGAAGAAGAAAAAAAAAAGTTGAAGGGAACAATTTGTTCCTTGGCGACCGGGCCGCGTAGTACCTTAGCATTACGGAAGGTTGTGTCACACCGTTGATGATGGCGTAATGTCCCGGCTGGTGCATAGGTGGTGCCTGGTTGGCGGCTTGATGCTGTAATAGTGGCCTGCTCCTCTAACTTTGAAGCGCGTACGGTACTGGGCGCTGCTACTGTCTGTCTGCAGGTTGCGGTGCGAGATGGGACTTTGATGAAGCAGGATGGTGTGTGTGGGGAGTGTGTGGTGAGGCAGGTTGGAGGGCGTGGTGAGGCAGAAATCGTTGTGGTGTCTCATTGAGATAATGTGGCGGAAACCGTCTCATAGTTCCACTGCTTTCAACCCCACTTCCTCATTGTCTTCAACCCACTTCCTCACTGCCCTTCACCCGCTCGCTCAAACCATCCTTGCCTCTTCTTCACTCACGGCCGCCGCTGGTCTTGATCAGGTCAGGGGGACCAGACCATCATACTCGAGGGTGTGTACCGGCATCGGCTATGACATGGGTCGCATTGTCGCCGTCATGCCAGAGGGCTAGTACAATTCCTTGTCACTTCACACGACATTCCTCTCTCTCTCTCTCTCTCTCTCTCTCTCTCTCTCTCTCTCTCTCTCTCTCTCTCTCTCTCTCTCTCTCTCTCTCTCTCTCTCCCACCACTTGAGCTGATACGTGATCTGCCACTCGGTACATTCAGATAAATCGAGATGTGTTACGAAAATAGTCTGAGTGAGTCAAGCGCAAGTGTCCGGGGGTGGGGGCGGGGAGTCGGATGGGGGCTGAGGGTGGTGGGTTGGGAGTGGGGGGCTGAGCGTGGTGGGTTGGCAGTGGGGGGGCTGAGGGTGGTTGGTTGGGAGTGGGGGGCTGAGGGTGGTGGTTGGGGAAGAGGGCTGAGGGTGGTGGTTAGTGGGGAGGATGGTTGTGGGTGGGGTTGGGATTAGGGGCTGAGGGTGTGGTAAGGAGGGGGAGGGAGTTTGGGTGATGGATTGTATGTGGGGTGGGAGAGAGAGGGTTTTGGAGTGTTGTCGAGAGGCATGCGACGGGATGCGCCTTGCGCCCAACAATGGCGTAAGTATGATAGACTGAACGCGTCTTGCTGTACAAGTAAGGAGGCGGTGAACTCAAGACTTTCCCAACTGGAAGAAGAGACAGTAAGGAAACACTCTCACTGGTGTTTCAGGAGACGTTGCCTTGGTAAGGGAATCTGTTGGAGTAGAGAATTGTAAGAGGTGGGGGGAATGACCGACCACATCTTTGTACAGACTCTAGGACTCTCTCTCTCTCTCTCTCTCTCTCTCTCTCTCTCTCTCTCTCTCTCTCTCTCTCTCTCTCTCTCTCTTGACCGAAGTTCACCAAAGGTTCAGATGGCACGGCATGTGTACACTCCCGAGTTCATAACCTGCACTTTGAACATCTGCTGAACTAAGAGGTCAGTTGTGAATTCTGTCCAGCGGTTCGGCCCTGTTGTGTTATCTCGTATATACCGTAGCCCCGAAAGTGTATATCCTCGCCTTTGTAAGGTTAATAGATACTTACATAGATACTTATACATGTTATAGATACTTTATAGACAAAAAATACACCGAATACTTAGTTCAGCAAGATAGCAAGCACACAAGCAGTCTACGCCGGATCCATGACTTCAACGAAGACAGTACAGGAACTTCGTAATGTGTCTCGTTATAGCCTGGGTGACACAGAGATCCCATAACAGACACAATCCTTCTCTAAGGATATCCGGGCCGTGCGGGAGGAAGCGCTGGCGTGCTGGGCATGACGATGCCCAGCACGCCACCTCGTGCTGTCTGCCGTCCTCGAGACTCACTCAACTCCTCGCCTCACGTGACGGTGTCGTGTACAGCCGCAGACGCCCGCCGTCACTCCCACGTGGTGCGGCGCGTCATGATGACCACGTGCAGACGCCCGCCGCCACTCCCACGTGGTGCGGCGCGTCATGATTGATGACCACGTGCGGACGCCCGCCGTCACTCCTACGTGGTGCAGTGCGTCATGATTGATGACCACGTGCAGACGCCCGCCGTCACTCCTACGTGGTGCGGCGCGTCATGATGACCACGTGCGGACGCCCGCCGTCACTCCTACGTGGTGCAGTGCGTCATGATTGATGACCACGTGCAGACGCCCGCCGTCACTCCTACGTGGTGCGGCGCGTCATGATGACCACGTGCGGACGCCCGCCGTCACTCCTACGTGGTGCAGTGCGTCATGATTGATGACCACGTGCAGACGCCCGCCGTCACTCCCACGTGGTGCGGCGCGTCATGATGACCACGTGCGGACGCCCGCCGTCACTCCTACGTGGTGCAGTGCGTCATGATTGATGACCACGTGCAGACGCCCGCCGTCACTCCCACGTGGTGCGGCGCGTCATGATGACCACGTGCAGACGCCCGCCGTCACTCCCACGTGGTGCGGTGCGTCATGATTGATGACCACGTGCAGACGCCTGCCGCCACTCCCACGTGGTGCGGTGCGTCATGATGACCACGTGAGTGTGAGATGTAATCGCTGGCAGCGCGTGGAGGAGGTAACAGTGTGGCCACATCCGTCAACATGGCCTCGTGGAAGAAAAGTGCAGTCTTGTCACGCCATGGTTACCATCACCAGTTTGGCAAATAGCGGTTGGTCATTTGGGTCTTTAGACGTATCGGGTGCCAGCCAAGGGTCGTTAAGGCCGTCAGTGTCAAATCAGCGTCGTAAAAAAAAAAAAAAAAAACTCGATCACTCCCATACCTTGACGCCCTGATGGCGCGCGCTGGCCAAGTGTTATGGCGATCCGGTATCGTGAGATTGATCACGTAGGTAGGCACTACGTGATGGAGTAACCCCCCCCCCCACACCACGTGATACGATAACCCTATCTCCCCCCCCCCCCCGCCACGCCACGTGATGCAGTAACCTCTCGCTACTTGGTACGGTAACCCTCTCAACACATGATGCAATAACCCCTCGTTACGTGATACAGTAAACCCACCACGTGATACAGTAACACCTCCACGTGATCCTAACCCCTCGCTACGTGATATAGTAACGTCACTGCATAATACAGTATTCCCTCACCACGTGATACAGTCTTCCCTCACCATGTGATACAGTCTTCCCTCACCACGTGATACAGTATTCCCTCAACACGTGATACAGTATGCCTTCACCACGTGATACATTATTCCCTCACCAGGTGATACAATATTCCCTCACCATGTGATACAGTCTTCCCTCACCACGTGATACAGTATTCCCTCAACACGTGATACAGTATGCCTTCACCACGTGATACATTATTCCCTCACCAGGTGATACAATATTCCCTCACCACGTGATACAGTATTCCCTCACCACGTGATACAGTATTCCCTCACCACGTGATACAGTATTCCCTCACCACGTGATACAGTATGCCCTTCACCACGTGATACATTATTCCCTCACCAGGTGATACAATATTCCCTCACCACGTGATACAGTATTCCCTCACCACGTGATACAGTATTCCCTCAACACGTGATACAGTATGCCTTCACCACGTGATACATTATTCCCTCAACACGTCATACAGTATTCCCTCACCACGAGACAGGAATATTGATGTAGTAAACTTTTTTTTATCAAGACGAAAAACTCACTTTGTGATGAACTAGTACCACGTGATGCAAGCCCCAACCACCACGTGATAAAGGACAAACTTACTATTAATGAACACGCCAACTGATTAACATTGACCTGCGATATTTTAATCCCTTGAGCACGATAGTCGTACACTTTGGTTATGATACCCATAGCCTCTGAACTGACCCTGAAGGGTCACACCGTCGTGTTTCAAGGGTCACACCGTCGTGTTTCAAGGGTCACACCGTCGTGCTCAAGGGTCACACCGTCGTGTTTCAAGGGTCACACCGTCGTGTTCAAGGGTCACACCGTCGTGTTCAAGGGTCACACCGTCGTGCTCAAGGGTCGCATCGTCGTGCTGTAAGGGCTATAAGGCCAGTATTTTTCTTTCTTTCCGTCTTCGAGTTCTAGATATGCCAAGGTTCAGGCAGCAGCCACCACAAGAGGAGATGAGCCAGGTTTCTCAGAGGCACACCGTGAGCCACAGCAAGGTGGGAATAAGCCAGGCTTCCCCAAGTCCCAGTGAGCCTGGCCGGAAAATACAGAAGACCACATTAAGAGGACAATTACTCGACAGCGTACGAAACGAATGTACCGCAGCTGCCGGGAACACTGCCAACCACGGACCCCCCCACAAGGGACCACCAGAGATATTATAAGTGAAGGAAAAGATGAATAAAATGAAGATGATGGACAGATGATTGTTCATAACATTTGATTCCCTTGATGACTGTACGATTCCTTTAAAAACGGTACGAACCTTTGGCTGTTAGTTCCCTTGAAGGCTGTACGAACCTTTGGGTATGATGGTCTGGCCTCTGACCTGACCCCCGGTCTAAAGGCTTTTAGGTCTTATGGCTCGGCCGTCACACGCTGAGGGTTGTAGCGTTGCGTCGTGCTCCAAAAGGTCGTGTCGTCGTGCTCAAGGGACGGACGGACGGACGGGTTGAAAGAAGGCTTGTACGGTCGTGCCTATCGGATGCGTCCGTCGTGGCCAGGAGTCGTGCTTTGCCGTTGTGCTACGAAGGGACCTGACCGACGCCGCCGAAGAATGGCCAGCTGTCGTCCTCGAAGAGTGCTAAAGAACATTTCAGGAATGTTGTCTTTGAACTAGAGCAGCGAGCGTGTGTGGACTGGTGCGACGCGCGCGCGCGCGCGCGCGCGCGAGAGAGAGAGAGAGAGAGAGAGAGAGAGAGAGAGAGAGAGACCTGGCTGATTCATTAGCTAGCGGAGCTGGACAGCCAAGAGCCTCGCCTCATCACACTTGACTCCTGGCCTCGCAAGCAAGAAACAGATGATATTTGTTTATTACACACGTAAGGCAGAAGCTCCAGTTAAGGACAGAGGCTCAAGCCACAACCACAAGGCTTGAATAAGAAATGAGAGAGAAAAGTAAATTGAAAATAAATGACCTTTTTGGGTTTTTTTTGTTTTGTTCCGAGGGTGTTTAAAGAATCATAATCCCAGACCTCCAAGAATTTTTCGGGAGGTGAAAAAAAAATTGTCCCGAGATGCAACGTAGTCGTTGAGAAGGGCGTGAGATGCTGTAGGGAATTCCAGAGCTTAAATGTGGAGTCTTAAGAAAAACAGGAATGAGACGATCCCTTCCTGAAGTTTCCAATCTAGTGACGAAGTGGTCTGTCGGGCCCAGCGTGACCTGGCTAATCCCAGGCACGCAAGGACTCGGACCTGGCGAACGGAAACCAAGAGTCATGTAGGCAGAGGAGAGAGAGAGGAGATAGATAGATAGATAGATAGAGAGAGAGAGAGAGAGAGAGAGAGAAGAGAGAGAGAGAGAGAGAGAGAGAGAGAGAGAGAGAGAGAGAGAGAGAGAGAGAGAGAGAGCCATTCGTTACGACGTAAGAGTTTATCGTATAAGTCATGTCTAGGTATGAAACTGAGATTTGTTTCAAGTCAGGTTACTTTACTAAGTACGTGGGAGTAGCGCCGATTTCTTCACGAGGACGGGTGACCCCGCTTGTATAAGTGGTGGAGTCGCTCTGTAGAAGTAGACTTGATTATGTGTCATTGGCATTAAGAGAGAGAGAGAAAAAGAAAATACTTTGTAGAAAGTGTATTTGACAGGAGGGTCCCCTGAGAGAATTAGGAGATGAGGTATGGAAGTGTTGTTCTTGGTGAGGAGGCAGAGGTGGAACGAATTCTCTTACGGAGTCCGGCCCATCAGACAGTTGTAAGCGCCCCAGAATGTCCAGTGATGGGAAGCAGATCCTCAGCCTGTGTAGGGGGGTTACGCGAGAGAGAGAGAGAGAGAGAGAGAGAGAGAGAGAGAGAGAGAGAGAGAGAGAGAGAGAGAGAGAGAGAGGCAGGTCGTGTGTGGGAATGTACAGTACAGAGGAACAGGCATCAAGGATCCCATTCATGGCACACTCCATGTAGGGCAAGAGGAAGAGAATTAACACGAAGGTCTGGACTACACACATGTATTATATAATGAATCCTTGAGAACGAGAGAAAGAGAGAGAGACCGACCGACCACAGTGACCCATTGACACCAGTAACTGGGCCCCACTCCTCCCTTGGTCGTGGTTGAGAGGCTGGCTTGTGCCCACTGGGTTCTGCTGCTATTAATATGTCCACCTTTATACCCTGCCTATCCAAAAACTTGAAAAGGGAGGGACCAACTTAACCCATCTTATTTTGACGAGACATTTACACACGAGGGGACTTGTCTTCCTCTTCTGTGTCACCGCCGCTAATGACCTCCCCCTGCAGACAAGCTGTTGACGCGGCAGATAATTTTAGACAGTCAATCAATCTCCCTCGGGGTCACACGTTTCGAACCCTTTCGTCGAGCATTCTTCGGGTGTTTTACCAGGGGAGGGGAAAGGGGGGGGGGCCCGCTTCCCCTTGGTGGGGGGGCGTCCCGCGCGCATATCTCGAAATAGCTTCCGTGATTTATCCTCGCTTTATCTAAATAGCCGAACGAAATGGGTTCTAATGTTTCACCCAAGATTCGGGGGAGGGTCGGTTCTTGTGTGAGGGAGTTCCCTTCACCGGGCGGTTGTGGCTCGCCAGACTCGCGGACGGCTTACGTGCAATAATGATTTACATAGAAATCGATTTTTTCCTTCTTATTGATATGCACACACACACACACACACACACACACACACACACACACACACACACACACACACACGATGTATTCACGAAGGCGACACGTAACGACGATCAAAGAGGAACTCTTAGACCACGAAGGAAAATCAAAGCAGGAAAATTTGCTGAAGCGCTTTCGTGTATTTCAACACATCTTCAGAAGCACTTGGTAATAAATCGCAGATGGAGGAAGATGTGCAGGGACACCAGTAGATGTTGACAGGATCACGTGTAAGATGTGATCCTGTTAACATCTTATATATACGAAACGAGAATATTATTGGTAACTTCAAACTGTTGATAAAGCAGGAAGCCTAGTCCATTAAGCATTATAGAACGATAAGTCGAATGAATTGATTCGTTTTATGTCACGTAAGGAAGGTGATGCGACCAAACATTCGGGATATACAAGACACCTGGGCAGACTTCTCCTGGTTGAGCCATCTGTGAAGAACGGAGGAGCGATTGACAGAGGGAGGGAATTCTAAACGAAGAGAAGCAGTTATTCTCGATAAGTTTTGTACTGTCACTAATAGATTGTGTGGGATAAAGGACGCATAGGCTTCTTTTTTTTTTTTTTTCCTCATGGTTCATACACACATTGGAATCAATTGTAGCCATAAGTGGGTTTGAACCCGAGTTTTGGGGTATAGCCATATGTGGGTTTGAACCCAAGTTTTGGGGTATAGCAACCACGAACATCCTATGAGCGGCTGTGGGCAGGCAGTCAATGCAGGCGACAGGAGGAGGAAGGATGTAGGTATTATGTGGTCATGTCTTGGTTGCAGGGGATATGTGTATATACTGGTTGACGTTAAGGTATGGCCAATAGTGCAACTGGAATTGAACGTGATGTTGTGACAATACAAGTGTAATGGAATTAATATTAGCCGTCGGATGTTACAGTTTAGTTATGAGTTTACAGGTAGGCCTGTATGGCATGTGGTTTATTCAGCCAGATTTGGAGGATGGGGCAAAAAAAATTGACGGACTAAGAATGTTGGGGGGGGGGGGGGAACATGTTTCGTCAATTGATAGTTTTCGTATATGTGATAAAATCAATCGAGAACATCCGAGTATTAAGCAGTTGTATTTACGGATTCCCCTTCCCTACCTACCTCGCCTCAGATTTGCTAGGGATTGCTATGAATTGACCTCATGAATTGATGCTGATGTTCACATGACTAACCTGGGGAACAATGTGGGATATATCAGCTGAGCGTTTGTGGCACGGTGCCACGGCCCAGAACCTGCCAACGCTCTCTAGGTTTGGCACCTCTACATTTCCCTGAATTTGCGGTGCCATCTCTCTCTCCCCCTTCGATACCACCAGCAGGGAGGCGAGTGTGGAGGCCTCGGGAAGGCTTGTGTATAGCGATGGACCGCTGGTGTGTGTGTGTGTGTGTGTGTGTGTGTGTGTGTGTGTGTGTGTGCTTATCCAGCACGGCGAGGTGCTGAGGTGTCCCGTGGACGCTGGCTTGTGCTGGACCAGCAGGGCCAGGTACATTGGTGTACCATGGACCACTGGCTCGTGCTGGACCAGGGTCAGGTACATTGGTGTACCATGGACCACTGGCTTGTGCTGGACCAGGCCCCAAGGAGTAACATGGACCTGCTGGCTTGTGCTAGACCAGGCACCGAGGTGTACCATGTACCAGCAGCTTGGGGCGTCATCGTAACCAAATGATAATCATAAGGTTGGGGCTGTAACACCAAGGGCTGACACAGAGTAAGGGCTGGCTGGCTGGCTGGGTGTGTGTGAGGGGGGGGCGCAGACGCCACCATCAGCGAATAATTACCCGCATTTTTTCGAACCGCATCATGACAGTGGCTGTATACCATGGCTGCACGCAAATAGTACCTGCACCACCCACCCACACACACACTACAGTCACTCCTGGCACTTATACAACAGTCAGCATTGGCACGCTGTCCGTACTGTCAGTTTTACACTACAGTCAGTATTGGCACCTGTGCTACAGTCAGTATTGGCACTTTTACTACAGACGGTACTGCCACTTTTGTTACAGTCACTCCTGACTCCTATATTACAGTCAAGTCCAGACTCCTATACTATAGTCAAGTCCTGACTCCTATACTACAGTCATGTCCTAACTCCTATACTACAGTCAATACTGGCATGTACTCCACAATCATTGTTACTTACACCATAGTCAACACGAGGACTTACTCTACAATCAATTCTGTTACGTACACTACAGTCAGCACTAGTATTTACTCTACAATCAGTCCTGTTACTTACACTTAAAGTCAGTTCTGGCACTTTACAACCAGTCGTGACACTGAAGCATTTCCCGCATCACATAATCACTCCGTGGCAGTTCTCAACTTGAGGAAGTATGGGAACATCTCCATCTTTTTTTTCCCAGATAACACATCATGGGGATAGTCACTCTGTATACAGCCAAGAACTATGTTGCACTACATACAAATCTTGACTTCCTCCGTCGTGCAGTGGGGGAAAAAAGATACGTCTTTCAGTCCGCACAGAATACTTGCTTCTCTACAACACCATGGAGACATGACAAGGTTGAGCACAGCAAGTGCCACCTTCCCTGGGTGAGATGGCCTGCCATTTTGACCTGACCCTCCAAGGTCCTAGACTTAACATACCCAGTGGTTGATCCCACAGCTGCTTTGAAGGGTCCTGCCTTCGCATTCGAGGGATTGTAGATCCTTCGTACTCAAGGGATTGCAAGACCTTCGTACTCGAGGGATTGCAGGACCTTCGTACTCAAGGGCTTGCATGACCTTCGTACTCAAGGGCTTGCAGGACCTTCGTACTCAAGGGATTGTAGAACCTTCGTACTCAAGGGCTTGCAGGACCTTCGTACTCAAGGGATTGTAGAACCTTCGTACTCAAGGGCTTGCAGGACCTTCGTACTCGAGGGATTGTAGGACCTTTGGACTCGAGGGATTGCAGGACCTTCGTACTCGAGGGATTGCATGACCTTCGTACTCAAGGGCTTGCTGGACCTTCTTACTCAAAGTATTGCAGGACCTTCGCACTCAAGGGATTCATATGCACTGGGGTTAATATTTCACCGTTGCATGATGTGTCATAGGCAGTTGATAAGACTGTACCGCTTTGTAAGATGATGTCAAAAAAATAACCCAAAAACCTCCTTGTGTGTCGACACATTCCTTGTCACAGCTGACACTTGTTTTTATCGCATAAACTGTGTAAAACTGCAGTTCATTTCCTTAATGTGACGTTCTGACTCCTCGCTGATAAATGCCATTAAATATAGTCCACTCTCAGCTCTGAATTATTTGCCGTCAACTCTAATGAGATTAATTAATTCCCCGTTTATTTATGTTCCTAATTAACTCGTCTCATTTGGTAGTATGATTGTTTTTTTTTTTTGTCCCCTCCGATCATTTGCTGTGAGTTGAATGTTCTTCAAATGTACTGAAATCGGCAACCGCACTTCGATACCTGATTGTCCCCTCTCGTTGATTTTACAGGGTCAAGGGACGGAGTTGCATTAATTGCTGAAGCTTTGGTCAAGGCAGGTGTTTGTGTTTCGCGCCGCGCCCTGCCATACTGCAGGAAAACGGTCTTTCCCACGACCTGCTTAGCTGGTCAGGTAGGAACTGCAGATTGTGCTCTCTGTCTGTCTGTCTCTCTCTCTCTCTCTCTCTCTCTCTCTCTCTCTCTCTCTCTCTCTCTCTCTCTCTCTCTCTCTCTCAGATGTTTACTCGTAAACTTGTCCATAATGTATCAGACACTTGCAGGTAGTTTAGGTCATCAGGTAACCTCTTTGGGACGATGGTACGACCTTTTACGTACAATTATGGGACATCCCTAAAGCAGGACGGTACGACCTTTAAACACAACAGTGCGACCCTTAAACACGACAGTGCGACCCTTAAACACAACAATGCGACCCTTAAACACGACAGTGCGACCCTTAAACACGACAGTGCGACCCTTAAACACGACAGTGCGACCCTTAAACACGACAGTGCGACCCTTAAACACAACAGTGCGACCCTTAAAACAACAATGCGACCCTTAAACACGACAGTGCGACCCTTAAACACGACAGTGCGACCCTTAAACACGACAGTGCGACCACTAAGCCTGAGGGTATATGATCCCTGGGTTTGTTAATTAAACATTTGATGGCTAGACCGTCATCGCCAAGGGTCTGTTGTAACGTTGTGCTCAAGAGTCGTAACGTCGTGTTCAAGGGGCGTAACGTCGTGCTCCAGAGGCTAAAGGGTTTAGGACCCCGGATCTATATTTAGTCCCCCCCCCTATTTTTTGTGTCTTTTTCTTGATAATTCACACAATTCTTTCCCGTCTGATGTGGCAGTTGGGAACTGGATATTTTTTGTACTGTAGAGAGAGAGAGAGAGAGAGAGAGAGAGAGAGAGAGAGAGAGAGAGAGAGAGAGAGAGAGAGAGAGAGACTGCCCAAGAGACCGCCTTCCTTCGGTGTCATTCGCCATACGGGGGGGGGGGATGGTAACAGGGACACTTAGATGACCCTGGATGCAACGAGGCAGTTGATAATGCACTTCCATCCGCTGATTGGCCGTGAGGTGGTCTCGACTGACTTACTGCCAGAGCAAGACTGGCACAGAGGCACACCGTCAAGGCCACAGCGAGCAAGCGTTCTGGTTGTGACTCAGGCGAGGTGTTTGGTGGCTAGCTACTCTTACTCTCTTGCCACTCTCGCTGGAGTGGTCTGCGGCCGATGCAGGTTAGGTGTCTTGTGGTTACTATTTCTGAGCGCTTTCCTCGTCGGAGTGGTCTGCGACTTTGGAATTTACTCCTTCGGCAGTTTGTACCCGGTAGTGGTGAGGTCTGCTGCGAACTTGCCGTAGCTGGTCTTGTATACAGATGTGGTGCTCGAAGTAGACGGTGAAAAAGAAAAGAAAAAAAAGAAGTGGCGAATTGCGAAATGATTAAAGCTAGCGCGAGCGTGCGAAGGTGGTGGAGGGGAAGAAAGAAAGAGAGAGTATTTACGACGAGGTTTTTGCCAAGTGGCAGTGCAGGCTCGTTTGCGAGGAGAGAGAGAGAGAGAGAGAGAGAGAGAGAGAGAGAGAGAGAGAGAGAGAGAGAGAGAGAGAGAGAGATAGAAGGGGGGAGCGATGGAGGGTGCTCTTGTTGGAAAGAGGGTGGCAGAGTGGACGGACAAGTGTGTGGAAGGGGAGGGACAAAGAGTTGGTTGGAGGGAGGGAAGGACATTGAATGAGTCAAGGCTAATTAAGGTGTCAGTGCGCTTTACAGCTTGTGTGTGATCGTGAGCGAAAGTTAGAGTGAGCATGAGTGGATGCCATTCACTAGGGGGGGGGATGGAAATGAGCGTGAGTTACAGAGTGAGTAAGCAGGAGTGAAAGTTACTCAGCGAGAAACTGAGAAACGAAACCGAAGGAAGAAAAATGGTTAGCCATTTCTTGTGGCTCAATCATTGTGATTTTTCTTCCGTATTCGAATATCATTTCGTTAAGGAAGTGAAAGAGAAAGGGTAAGCTACACACGTTCACCCATAGTATTGCACTAAAGGATTTTTCCCGTGGGTATTGCAAGGGCAAAGCGGGGGCTTGCCCCAGGACACAAAGGGACACCAGACAAAAGACCTCGAGAAAAAAAAGAGGGAGGTGAAGACGTTCGTGGAGAGATAAGGTACACAAGGGGCGAGGCAACCTTCGTGCAGGAGTAACGAACGATGTGGAAAGGTCCTTTATATATGCATCTCTCCTCTGCTTTCTGAGGTGGCTATAGAGGGCGTGAGGGATATGGTGTTTTTGTGTGTGTGTGTGTGTGTGCAATAGTTTTCGGTGTGGTGTACCTCACCATCAAGACTCACAGCCGTGGAGGGGACGGGTAGGTGGTTGTGTATGTTTGTTGATATCCTGTTGTAAGAGCGTGCGGGTTTAGAAGGTGTTCTAGAGGCAGCTCTCAACCGAAGCTGGCGGAGGGTGTGGGAAGCACGGTGGGGGATAATGGCTGTGGTGTAATGCGGTGATGTGCAGGCATTCCTTCCATCGCTGCCTGCCAGTGTGTGTGTGTGTGTGTGTGTGTGTGTTTGGCAAGTGTGATGCACGATGGTGTGGTCCTCTGGCCTCCCACCAGACACTGGCAGGGGAGGTGTGGTGGAGTATGGTGACCTGCCTCCAATCTTTACTCCCCTGTCCCCCATACTTCCAGGAAGGAGGAGGAGGAGGAGGAGGTGAAGTGTGACAGACACACGCTGCAGGGGCCACGTTCGCTTTGTTGTGCTCGATGGAGGTGAGATTATCTGTGGCGATTACGGCAACGTGAGACAGGAAGTGGAGGAGGGAGGCGTGTGCTTGACGAGTGGTCTGCCAGCAGCGACGCTGGCGGCAACTTTTCCCTTTTGGCATTCGGCTTCCTCACTGAGCTAACATAAGGACTGACCATTGAAACTATATATCAGTAGATAAATAACGTAAGCATATATATATATATATATATATATATATATATATATATATATATATATATATATATATATACACCCACACACACAACCTCCTGACTCTATTATGTAGGCTCGAGTCATTGGAAAACCGCAGGAGACACACACACATTGCGTTCCAGATTGCCTATGTGAGGTAAATGTAATTCTAAGTCCTCTCGTTGCCCTCAAGATCTGGTGCTTGTAGTGAGTTCGAGGCGGTTCAGGTCGTGTCATAGTACGAGACAGATGGAACCTCTATACACACGAAGCGGAACCCCGTCCGTGTTCGACGGTAGTTTAGTCTTCGGGAACCGTTGCTGACGAGCAGTAACAAGACTTGTTTGAGGGTATTACGAAGGAATAAGAGAGAATGACGATGAGAAAATAAAGCATGGACACTTGCCCCTTGTGGCAGCACACCTGGGCTCATACAACTACAGCTGTGGCACAGATGAAGAGAGAGAGAGAGACGAATGATGCGGGAAGTAGACGTGAGCCGCACACCTGTACACGTGTGGAGGAACAGCTGCCTGGCCAGAGAAAGACGGGACCGAATTCTGCAGATGGGGCCTGACAGAGCCACACCTGGGTTATATGTGTAGGCCTACGTTGACGGATGCGGCTACATTCACATACACTTCATGCTGTAAAACATCTGCGAGGGGGCCACACCTGCACCACAGGTGTGTAGAGACGAGAGATACGAGTAGGTTGTGAGACCGACGCACCTATTCACATAAAAGTGTAAGTTACCGTGGCAGTGATGAAGTGGAGGAGGGTTCACTGGGGTCGTAGAATGGTGAGGCTCCAACCAGCTTACGCTGGGTAATGAGGCTCAGGGGCAGTCGACGCTGGGTAATGAGGCTCAGGGGCAGCCCACGCTGGGTAATGAGGCTCAGGGGCAGCCCACGCTGGGTAATGAGGCTCAGGGGCAGCCCACGCTGGGTAATGAGGCTCAGGGGCAGCCCACGCTGGGTAATGAGGCTCAGGGGCAGCCCACGCTGGGTAATGAGGCTCAGGGGCAGTCGACACTGGGTAATGAGGCTCAAGGGCAGCCCACGCTGGGTAATGAGGCTCAGGGGTAGCCCACGCTGGATAATGAGGCTCAGGGGCAGCCCACGCTGGGTAATGAGGCTCAGGGGTAGCCCACCCTGGATGATGAGGCTCAGGGGCAGTCCACGCTGGGTAATGAGGCTCAGGGGCAGCCCACGCTAAATAATGAGGCTCAGGGGCAGCCCGCGCTGGGTAATGAGGCAGCTGGGAACGCAGAGCAGGTAATGAGACAACTAATCGGCGTTTGGAAGGTTTGACAAGGCTCTGTCTAGGCAGAAGCCAGAAATAACTGACCCGCATGACTTCAGGAAAATTACAACTCTCTAATTCTGTATGTGTGACAGGTGGACGAATGCCTGGCGTTCCCTAGTGCAGGTTGACAAGTCTCTTTGTTGCTTGCCTCTGCACCTCACCTCGTCTGGAGACCATTACTCCCTCACTACCTCACCTCCTCCCAGGAGGTTAAGTAAGAGTTGGTCAGGGTAGAGATGCCATCCTTAACTTTTGGAGCGGATTAATTACCGAGTTATTTACCACGGACGACGAGTCGGAACAAAGGCGTAATTGCGGAGATTCGGGCGCTGCGTTACACGTTAGTGATACACTGGCGGATACGCACGACATGTCTAGGTTTAAAACACAGGTGTTGAGGTGCAGCGGAAAAGCTGTAGATTAAGATGAGGTGAAGTTGTTAAGGTACAAACAGTAACAGATCAGGATAGGGCTTCTAAAACACAGCAGCGTACTGCACCATCCTCAACACAGCCCCGCCCTCAACACAGCAGGCTGGGCTGTGCTGTATCAGTCCTAGGAACAACATAGCGGCAGCTAACGTGCTGCACCAGCTGCGACGACACATGAGGGGGGGGGGGGGGTGTTTGAGTTCTGCAGGACATTTCGCAATAGAACATGACGGTCGGTTGTGCAGACCAGGTCTTGGGGGTGGTGGGTGTGGGGAAGGGGTCGTATGCGCACCATCTGCATCGTAACACAGTCGGGGTCTGGGAGCGACTGTTGGGCAAGACGGTGGGAGGAATAACGCTAAGGAGCGAGGACCCCAAGAGCCGTGGTCAGCGGCCCGGCGAGGGGAGTCGACCGCCTCCTCCCGTCCTCTTGAACTATATACATCATACAACGAAGGTCGTAATATTCGTGATCTATCTATTCATACAGTTATTCTGACCCTTGTTGTCACTCGGTAGGGAAGAAAAATATACCTACGTACGACTTTCTGATTCACTGATTTACGTTAGTGAGCAGTCGGAGATGACCCGTCTGTTTCATCAACGTCGTAAACTCGTGACATACGTTCGTAATGACGGTAGTGAGCAGTGGAAGATGACCCGTCTGTTTCATCACCGTCGTAAACCAGTGACATACGTTCGTAATGACGGTAGTGAGCAGTGGAAGATGACCCGTCTGTTTCACCACCGTCGTAAACCAGTGACATACGTTCGTAATGACGAAAAGTTTTCTCCATCTGCCAAAACTTGTTTGTTTGGTCGAACAAAACGTCCTTGATTACTATCATTCCTCTTGCGCTGCTCTTTTTTTTGTGTGTGTTTTGAGCTTTAATTAATCCTGGCGAGTTCGTAATTATTCGCTGCCACCCTCCTGCTTCCTCCTCTCTTTCCTCCTCCTCCTCCTGCTCCTCCACTTCTCCTCCTCCTCCTCCTCCTCCCCCTCCCCGTCCTCCTCCTCCTCCTCCTCCTCCTCACCCGCAGCGTTGACCAAACCTTGGGGCAGGCTGCGCCACCTGGCCATGATGTGCTTGGGGATGACCCAGAGCTGTTGGCAGGCGGCAACACGAGGTATGGCGGATGTGGCCAAAAGTGGTGTATGCGTGGCCTTCGGGGAGCACCATGCAGCTACTGGCGCCACATGCTGCTCCCCAGTACCTCCCTTCCTCCTCATATTGCTCTCTGTTATTTCCCCCCAGGCAGCATGACCAGCATGTGCATTATGCTCCCCAGTACCACCCCACCTCGCGTTCTTTTCCATAACCTGCCGCCTTACCACCCCACTGCCATGTATACTCTGCTCCCCAGTATTGCTTCCCCTCCTGTTTTCCCCTCCCCAGCACCACCGCCACCGCCACCATATACACTCCTCCCCAGTGCTACAGGCATCTGCTGTTTCACCCCATTCCACCCACTTAGCACCACCAGCACCATATACAGTGCTCCCCAGCAGCGCCGCCACCTGCTTTTTTCCCCTCTCCACCATCACCACCATGTACACTCCCCTCCCCAATACCTCCGCCTCTTGCTCCCCCCACCACCACCACAATTGTACACTTGTGTAACTCGTCTTCACATCACAAATATAACCGGCGGGATATGGTTATGTGATTACATAATGGGTGTTGAGGAGTCAGGGGTGTGTGTAGTAGTGATTGTAGGGTAGCAACCACATGGGGCCCTGAGCCAGCCACCCACCTCACACACGGGCGGCTCTCAAGTCTCCTCCTGCCGAACACGGAGGTGTTAAGAAGATGCCTCGTACACAGGTCGTTACTGGTGGTGCAGCCCTTGAGAATGACGGTACGACCCTTGAGCACAGTGGGATGACCTCACCAGGCGTTTGAGCATGAAATCCAAGGGCATCATACCCATGGGTCGCACCGTCCTGCTCGAAAGGTCCGTCAACCCATTCTAGTTGACCAGGTACCCATATACATCCCTGGTACTCAACTAGGTACTGAATCACACACCCTCTAGTGAAGGAGATAACGGCGTGAGACAACCCGAGTTGCCATCATGAGTGTGTGAGACACCGATGCGAGAGAGAGAGGGAAGGAGAGGGAGAGAGAGAGGCGCGGGCAGGAAGGCATGGTGGGTGACGGGACGGGACGGGAGGGTTAGACATCCACTGGAGCATGGCAATAATGACACGCGCTGCACAGCAACCCAAGCCATTCACGAGACGCCAGCTTCCGCAGCCTCAACTTAGTAACAAGGGGGTGTTGGACGCGTAACTCACACACACACACACACACACACACACACACACACACAGCCACCCTCGCTGCAACACAAGATCTGGGAATGTATGAAGGGCTTCAGGCATGTATGCACGGCTGGGCTGGTTTAGACACCCTTGAGCACGGCGGTACGAGCCTTAAGCACGGTGGTACGAGCCTTAAGCGCGGTGGTACGAGCCTTAAGCACGGCGGTACGAGCCTTAAGCACGGCGGTACGAGCCTTAAGCACGGTGGTACGAGCCTTGGGCATATGGCGGCCAGGCCAGGGGTCGTATACCGTCGTCCTCAGTGGAGTTAAGAAGGAAAGTCCTTGCCGACTTTGGTCTCAAGTGAGTCGGGAGGAAAGGGGAGGTGGAACAGGTTATTGTGTACAGCGTCCGCTGCTATCAGATTGGCATGGACTGTGTCTCTAGTAAGCTTGAGGCTATGGCATCCTTAAGAGTGGTGACTGGCCAGCCTTGCATGACCAAGTTATGTCATCCAGTCCATTACCCCCCCTCACACGACCAGTCGTAAAGTCCTCCCAGACGTATCGCCACCACAGCGTCAACCCTGACACTCGCTGGTAAACTGCGCATGACGCCTCGTAACCTGCCTGCCCCCGGCCAGCTCTCCCCGTCATCTGCTTCACAAGCCATGACCTCTAATGGCCTTTACCAACCATGACCCCCCCCCCTTCCCTCCCTCGTTTACCGTCGTGATTGCTCGTCGACAGCTTGTCCGGCCCCCGACCATGACACCTCTCTCTCCCGTAGGGTCGTAACTCACGGACCCTGTGTCGGACCAGGGGTGAACACCGTCACTACCAGCCAAGACCTGCCACCGGTTCTACCAGCTCCAGTCTACCAAGTCTTGGTACCCTCTCAGTCTACCAGCCTTGACCTCACCTTACCTACCGACAGGTCTTCACTCTGACAATCTCTCTACACCATCCAAAAAAAAGGAACAGAGAGGAGGGCCAAGTGAGGATATTCCCTCAAAGGCTCAGTCCTCTGTTCTTAACGCTACCTCGCAAATGCGGGAAAAGGCGAATATATATATATATATATATATATATATATATATATATATATATATATATATATATATATCCTCTTTCATGCCTCCGGCAGGAGGGCGGGGCCGTATAGGATTCAAGTTATGCACCAGTTGGTTCATTTGCATCTAGATTTGTGATCAAATTTACATTACCCTTTTTTCTATTGTAGCCAACATGGCAAGGGTATAATTATCGACAGGTGAATCCATGTAAAAGGATGAGCCTGTGAACGAGGGAAAGATGTGTTTGAAGACCCGACTCTTGAAAATGGAAAGGTTATAAGAAGAGGAAAAGGCGGAGGAAGAGAAGTCCGTAGCTATGGTGTAGTGTTCCGCGGATCCAGGTCTTTCCTGTGAGCTACACACACCCACACACGCACACACACACACACACACACACACACACACACACCAGCCTAAGCCAGGTACCCATTCATCGAACAGCCCTCGAGGGAAGGATGAACAGCTGGTGTTGGTTGTCGGCCGAATGCCGCTCTCAGGATTCGAACCCGGGCGGGAGGCCCTTGCGTGAATCATGGATCACCGACACTAACCACTACACCATGGAAGCCCGAGTGTGTGTGTGTGTGTGTGTTCTCCAAGATGTTTGTCATACTTGATGCATTTTCTCTTATCTTTGGAGGACATGTTTGGCGACCCGCAGGAGTTCTTCTGTTTATGTGGCTCATTAGGTTTGGTTCGTGCTCGGCTCGTGGGTCATTATTACTGGGTGTGTGTGTGGCGGGTGGTGAGCCTCACTCCTGATCATGGAGCAACGCCGCTTCCCTCCTGACCGAGAGCTGCTGAAGCAGAGGTCCAGAATGAATGGGGACGCTGAAGCTGAAAAGGTGCTGAAGTTGATGCCCACATTGTCAGGAGGGAAGATGTTTAGAATTATCTTCAGTAATCACACGGTAGTGGTGGGAATTATCCTCAGTAATCACACGGAATTATCCTCAGTAATCGCACGGTAGTGGTGGGAATTATCCTCAGTAATCACACAGTAGTGGTGGGAATTATCCTCAGTAATCACACGGAATTATCCTCAATAATCACACGGAATTATCCTCAGTCATCACACGGTAGTGGTGGGAATTACTTATATTATCTAGTCTAAAAGTGAGTGGAGCAGCAGCAGCAGCAGCAGGGGACGCTATCCCTGCTCTCCTCACCTCCTCCCTCTTCCCCTCCCCCGCCCTTTCCACTCCCCTCGGTAGTCCCCTCCCCCACCCCCCACCCCAGGAGCCGGGTTGCCAAGATGAGATGCAATCCGTGTGTGTGTGTGTGTGTGTGTGTGTGTGTGTGTGTCTTGGGGGGGCGGGGGTGGAGTGGGGGAGCGTGGCGTGGCGTGGCGGGGGGAATCATTTAGCTGATGTTTCCTGTAGCCAGTCACATGAGCCCTTCGCTTCACACCCCTGCGCTACACACACACACACACACACACACACACACACACACTACGTCATCATAAGCACCTTTCCCCTCTCTCATTCCCATACACGAGCGTTGAGCGCGGGAACGAGTTACCCCTCCACTGTTGTCAGCGCAGAGAGTAATGAATCACCTTTAAAAATCGATGGGACTTATCATTCATCATGTGGAACATCTCATGTAGGGACCCAGCCTGCATGCTCCTGTTACCTCGAAGTGTCAGCCACTGCCACTCAACACACGTGCCATTTACTCTCACAAATCACAAGCATTGAATACAAAGGCTGTGAACACATTGAACGCCCCTCAGACAACTTACCGAATTTCCACAAGGAAAGGAGAATCTCCCTAAAATCCTTTTACAGACTGTACTTGTTTCCACCCTTAAAAACTACAGCTCGCCTGCCTGATCACATCATCATTTTCAGACTCCAAACGACACATGAAAGGAATTTAGAACAAACACCTGTTGCTTAGTGATCTCGAGCATTTTCAGAACCTGCAGAACGAAACAGAAATACTTCCAGTATGATCTCACCTCATCATATCCCCGCCACCCAGTTCTCTGCAACAGCAGTAACCTCCTCCTCCTCCTCCTCCCACCAAAGCCACTTTATAGCCATCTACCAGTCGTCACATAAAAACACAGGGCTCACACCAGCCTCGTATTTGAGCAGCCTATACTTACAGATGCTCCTACTCCACAGGAAACGCCACACTGGCAGACAGATACTGTTAAACAACTGCACCTCCCAACCCAGTCTTGAAACTCCAATCTGTCAGACATATATATACACCCAACTGAAACTACACTCCCCAGACCTGTACGGGTCGCACTTTCTCGTGTGCGATTCAGCATACCATAGGAGGACCACTATGACCAAGGCGCAGCTTTCACACTGTGGGCACTGAAAACCTCCTGCACAAATTCCACCAAGACAGACACTTGATATCAACCACAGTTCTTGATCTGTGCCTCCGGCCGGTGGAAGTACCTTGCTGCAAGACTATGCCAGGTTACCAAGATGGCTTCCTACAGCTGATTCAGAGATTTAAGCATTCCTAGGATGGTGTGGACGGCAGTCAGTAAACATCCCTCGTCATTCATTCTCGTAAAACTCCAAGCTTGTTTTTACTTCAACGGTGCGCAAGCGTCTTTCTTCCTTCTTTTTTACTCCGCATGTGTTATTTTTGTCGTAGGGAAAGGAGGGTGGTGGCGAGAGAGCCATTCTACTGCTCAATCCCAACCTCATTTATCTAGAATTAGGAACGTCTCTTGTATTGGAATACAGGATTGGTAGATAACCACGTCACAGACCAGTGGTGGTGGTAGGTCTTCTGTTATCTGGCCTTCCTCTGTACTCTCTCTCTCTCTCTCTCTCTCTCTCTCTCTCTCTCTCTCTCTCTCTCTCTCTCTCTCTCTCTCTCTCTCTCTCATGCACAAACGAACAGTAGTCATCCTTGGCTACCCAGCAACATACAGGAACGCTTTTATATAAATAACTCCGACAGCGTCTGTGCCAGAAGCTTCCTGTATCACGAGGACTGGCTCATTTTATTTGTTGGCAAATGCAGTTTAAAGGACACGCTGGTGTTTTAAACGGGCTCTACAGAGTGAATAGAACCCCGGTGACAAGTGTCTGACAGCTGGAGAGCTGGAATGGGACGGTTCTTTAAGTCTGGGTTATTTCAGCCGGTGCGCATTTACTACAGTTTGGGAACCTCCTCCGCTGGCACTGTTTTTACAATACGGGGAATCAATGGACCAGGTTCTGCAAGGCAGGGAGTCAGTGGGCCAGACTCTACAAGGCAGGGAGTCAGTGGGCCAGACTCTACCAGGCAGGGAGTCAGTGGGCCAGACTCTATAAGGCAGGGAGTCAGTGGGCCAGACTCTACAAGGCAGGGAGTCAGTGGGCCAGATTTTACAAGGCAGGGAGTCAGTGGGCCAGATTTTACAAGGCAGGGAGTCAGTGGGCCAGAGTGTACATAGCAGAAAGTCAGTGGGCCAGACTCTACAAGGCAGGGAGTCAGTGGGCCAGACTGTACATGGCAGGGATTTAGTGGGCCACATTTTACAAGGCAGGGAGTCAGTGGGCCAGGTTGTACCGGGCTGGTGGCCAGATTTTACAAGACAGGTTCTACAAGGCTGGGGTGGGGGGGGGGAGGTTCAGCAAGACAGGTAGTCATTGGGCTAGGTTCTACGAGGCTTGGGGTGGGGGGAGGGCGGTCTTACAAGACAGAAAATCAGTGGACCGGGTTCTGCAAGGCAGCATGCAATAGGCCTGGTTCTACAAGACGGAGACTCCACAGACCTGGTTCTACAGCTCTCCACAAACGCTTGCTTCGGATGCACAACATAAATTGTTTCCATTCCTGAATAGCTTACGTACTTATCCATTTTCTCATCCAGTCATTGCATATGCTGGGTCTTAAAGACAAGCTGTTTATTGTCTTATTTTCACATAAACTCTCTCATCGTGCTGCAATCTCGTGTAAATGTGTTTTCAAATCGTAGTGTTTCTGATCTAGCTGTCTTTACAGGTGTATATATTTTACTTTTCCGAATTTACGTTCTATCTGGTGAAGATTTTCGTGATTGTTTACCTTCCCATGGACCATAGACATCCACTGAAAGTTAGAGGTCTCCTCTGGTGGTGCTCTGAAAAGTAGAGATCTCCTCTGGTGGTGTTCTTAAAGTTTCGAGATCTCCACTTTCACTGTTCTGAAACTCAGAGATCTCCCCTTGGCAATGCTCTGAAAGTTAGGAATCTCTACTGGCAGTGGCTTGAAAGTCAAAGATCTCCACTGGCAATAGCCTGTACGTCGGAGATCTCCACTGGCAATAGCCTGTACGTCGGAGATCTCCACTGGCAATAGCCTGTACGTCGGAGATCTCCACTGGCAATAGCTTATACGTCGGAGATCTCCACTGGCAATAGCCTGTACGTCGGAGATCTCCACTGGCAACATCTTTAAAATCAGAGAGCTCTACCAGTGGGGTTCTGTGAGTGAGGGAGTCCACCAGCCTGGTAACTTCAACCAGGAATCTCCACTAAACCGGTTCTACGAGTTGTGAGCTCCACTGACCTACTTCTACAAGTCAGGGAGCTCCAACGCGCCTGTTCTGCAAGTCAGGAGTTACATTGGCCTAGTTCCCCGGGTAAGGGAGGTACGCCTCCCCGGGTTCTTCCTGAAGGGAGCTATATGTGCCCGCTTCAGTTTAGGAGTTCCGGTGCCCCAGTTCTTTCCGTCGTAGAAAAACTCTTATTGGATCGGTTCCACGAGGCTTCATTGGCTAAAGTGTGGAGGCGAGGCAGCTCAGCTTGCATGACTTTGCAGGCTTAGAAATCCTCGTGTAAATCTTTTGTACTGCAGGCGTGGTGATGTTAGGGCAACAGCCCTTACTCAGAACTTGGCTGAGGGCTGAACCAGGAGCATCAGTTGGGTTTACGGCAGAGAAGATCAAAGAGAAGATCAAAGGACATAAGAGGTTACGTATTGAAGCTTTGATCTTCCTGTTTGTGCCAGGTATAACCATTTGTTTTACTGGTACCCCCGGTCGTGCCACCTAGTCCAGGTATCGTCACCAAACGGTACTTTAGGCCTTGTACTGACTACCAGGCACCCGTCGTGCTATGATCGGTGACTAACTCAAGTTCTGCTGCCCAAGACTTGAGGTATTAACAACAGATGTAATTGCTCTGGCGAGGCACCACCGAGTATAGTCCCATGCCAATGTGGCATTACAGGCACGTTATCAACTGATGATGCATCACACACACACACACACACACACACACACACACACACACACACACACACATTCATGAATATTTGTGTAACTGGTACAACTTCGTATTTGACCCATCTCGAGAGCACGGCGGTACGACTCCTAAGGACGACTGTGCAGTTGTTTGGTCGCGATGATACTAGCCATAAGCAGGACGATACGACCCTTAGGTACGACGGCCTAGCCTTTGATCTAAAGGGTCAGTTCAGAGTCCAGGTGATCACACCCAAGGCTTCTGCCGTCGTGCTCAGGGGTCGCACCTTCGTGCTCGGAGGTTGTGCTGCCGTGCTCTGTCGGTTGTGGGTGGGCGTACCGAGCCCGTGTAGTATATTAGGAGTTGCCTTTGCCTTTTGGCAGTGGGCCAGAGAGGAGGCATCGAGTGTCAGCGCGACGGCTGGCCCCAACCTGCCGTCGTTTAACAGCCTAAAAACTATCCGGGCCAGATTACGGCGCACACATGCCCACGTCAGGAACCACAGGACGGGCTGTCATAAGACTAAAAGGCTCGTGCTAGGCGGAAACCTAGCACACCTTACAGCAACACCAATATTACGTGTATCATGAAGCCAGGTAAATCCTGAGGGGTCTTTGAAGAGATGTTAGAAATGGATAAATGATTGAGAGAAACCGAGTAATCTGTTGTGGGAAGAATAAGGTTGAGGTCTTATTCTGTTGCTAGAATTCTCTGTCGTTGGTCAGTAAAGTTTGAGAATCGTTCGCCGCGCATGCTCATTGCGGCCTGGATTCCTCGAGCGCCTTTGGAGAGATCTTGAAAATGGCAAGACTGAGAGAAATTGAGTTTTATCTCTACAGTTAGAGGAGAAGATGCCTTGAGAGCTTTGAAGAAGGCATTGAAGATGGCGAGACTCAATGAGGCTGCTCGAGTCTGAACGGCCAGATGAGCAGAGTCATTGAGACCTTTATATCCAGAGGTGCTGATAACACGAAGACTGAAAAAAAGAAAGAAATTACTTCTCTACATTTAGAGGAGCAGCTGTCAGTGACTTTACTCAAAAGATTATGAAGAAAAAAAGTCTTCGCGCCACATTATTATATTTACCTGCAGATTGCGGCCAAATTCCTTGGCTTTTGAAGAAATGTAAATACTGCAGCGAGACTGGGCGAAAAAGGGTATTTCTCAGCTGTTAGAAGAGCGGATTCCTTTAAGAGCCTTTCGCAAGATCTTGAAAACGGCAAGATTGAAGCTACTTTTATACGAGGAGCCTAAGGACTGAAGTGCCTTATTGTGACTAATAGTGGCTGTTCGCAGGTCCCCAGAGATTAGAAAACTCTCTTCCTCGGGGCCTTTAGTCGTAGAGATTAGAAATCTTCTCCAGGGTCTCTAGTAGAGATTAGAGATCTTCCTCAAGGTCTCTAGTCGTAGAGATTAGAAATCTTTCTCAAGGTCTCTAGTCGTAGAGATTAGAGATCTTCCTCAAGGTCTCTAGTCGTAGAGGTTAGAAATCTTCCTCAAGGTCTCTAGTCGTAGAGATTAGAAATCTTCCTCACGAAAGTCTTTTGAATTCTTTGTATTTCTCCACTGTAGATCTTGCTTGTGCTACGAGGTCTGGGACGGTATCCACCTGAGGCTTGGTGACACACACCACGCATGACTATCCCTCCTCGAAGCCCAGAAGATGGAACCCAAAATCCACATGAGAGAAGAAAAAAAAATCGTAGAAATGATTAACTCAAAAAGTGTATTAGGAAAATTAATTACCATGGTGTAGTCACCCGTGCATTAGATGATCAGCGTCTCTGGCTTTCAGGAGTTTAGTCTACACCCACACTCCGTTTTCTTTTTTCACAGAAATTATAGCCAAAGATATCATGAAACATCTGAAGGAAATGTCTGGACAGGCGAGACGGTGGACAGGTGTGACTGTCTCTCGCCTTTGAGTACGACGGGACGACCCTTGGGTATGATTGTCATGCCCTTTGACCTGACCCTTCTGACCAGCCCATCCTATTGAGGCAACTGTTTTCAGCACTGGAGGATCCGGGTCTGGACAGCAACAAGCAGGTCTGGCTGCGTAATGAGAGACAGCGAGTCACAATTAAGTAAGTCACGGCTGTTCATAAATCTGAATGAATGAGCCTTTGAAAATCATTGTTCTCTCCAACCGACGAGAATTCGCATACCTACTGCCTACAGTCAGGATGAACTGAATGATTTACAGGTGACCCGAGTGTGTCTCAGTGGATCGATTACCTGGACGATGACGGTCATGTTTGACGGGGTCTCTGATGTTCAGGATCTTTGGACGGGCATCCTGGGAGCTGGCTATATCCCTGACAGTACCTGGCTGAGTGGAAGCCTTACTTCACCTGGCTGAGTGGAAGCCTTACATCACCTGGCTGAGTGGAAGCCTTACATCACCTGGCTGAGTGGAAGCCTTACATCACCTGGCTGAGTGGAAGCCTTACATCACCTGGTTGAGTGGAAGCCTTACATCACTTGGCCGAGTGGAAGCCGTACATCACCTGGCTGAGTGGAAGCCTTACAGCACATGGCTGAGTGGAAGCCTTACAACACCTGGTTGAGTGGAAGCCTTACAGCACCTGGCTGAGTGGAACCCTTAGAGCACCTGGGCCTCAGCCATGGGTATATCACTCTCCCACCTCGTCCTGCAGTTTGGTATAACCGCAGTGACGCCTCTGTTTCTGATCGCAAAGCAGCAGCAGCAGCAGCAGCAGCAGCGACTGTGATACCCCTCGAAGATAAGTGATATTTAATGCAAGCAAAGATTGTCCTGGTGATTGGACAAGCGCCCAAGCGTATGAGCGCCGTGGCTTTAGAAAGACGTCTCTCTCTCTCTCTCTCTCTCTCTCTCTCTCTCTCTCTCTGACTCGGTGATTTGTGTGTGTGTGTATGTGAGTGTGTGGAACATCTCGCCGTGCATGAGAGCCTGGTGTGTCTATAGTTCAACCCCGTGGGACGCCGCGGCTCGTGAGATGAGGCACATGACTCTCCGAAATACGGCAGACGTGAAGGAGATGGTGTAAACAGATGGGGACGGGGCGTGTCTGTCGCCTCTTGTGTTTACCTGCCGAGCGTAGCGGTCGGGTTCCGGCTGCGCCGGCAGGAACCAGGTGGCGGGGAGGGTGTGTGTGTGTGTGTGGAGGCGGCGACCGCCCCGGCCCCGAACACCAGGAGGGCTGTGGTTGTTGGCATCCGAAGACCTCCTCCAGGTCAACCACCTCCTCTTGACGCCTCCCCGCCGCCGTTACTGCTGTATTAGGCGTTGGTTATTGGTTCACTTTTTTTTCACTGGAAACCGTCCAGGACTTGACTGTATAGCCTGCCAGTAATGGCTGCTGCGAACGTTTCCTCCTGCCTGCAAACGTTGCCTCCTCGACGGGTCGACCCTACGTAGAAGCCGTCGTACCGGAAGGTCTTCCCCAGTCCTCAAAGCGTCGCCCTGGCCTTCTCAGCAGCGAGGCAGCTGCGCATGTAAACAAAGCCTTCCAGTATCGAAATGTCTGGGCGACTCTACCACTTCCAGGGACCATTTGGCAGCGTCATGTTTCGTAATATCTGGAACATTTGCTGACCCAGTTCCAGTAGCTCAGAGGTCGAGGGGAGACAATAAAAAGTTTTCTTCATCATATAGAAAACGGGATATGATGTTCATTATTTTCACATCGCTCAAAAGTCCCGCGCGTGTGTTCTTTTCCTTCCGTTCTCCATCAAGACGAACAGTGACTGATACACTTCTCTACCTGACCCGGTTGCCAGCCGAGACGTGTGTGTGTGTGTGTGTGTGTGTGTGTGTAGCCTACACATGCCTCGGAAGGAGGACCGCTTATTGTGTCACACATCTCGCGTCTAGTCAGATGTCATGTGTGAAATGACCATCTGCATTTTGATGTCGTCGAAGGTCACCACCGACCTGACCCTTAAAGGGTTAGGTCAGAGGCCAGGCCTTCACACCAGAGGGTCGTCCCGTCGTGGTCAGAGGGAGATGAACTTGACTAGAGGGTGTGGCATCACCACACACACACACACACACACACACACACACACACACACACACACACGTCCGTGCGCGCGCGGGCCCACCTGGTGTGTGTGTGTGTGTGTGTGTGTGTGTGTGTGTTCACATTACCGAGTTAAGACATGGTTCAGATATATAAACTTCAGAGCCGGGGCTCTGTGTCCGTAACACAAAAATCACTAATGGCAATCCCGTGTCGCCCCTCCCACCGGGTTCTACCCCTGGGGGGAAGTTTCACATTCCCAGGTGGTGATGGTTCAGTCAGCCATGACTGCTTTCGTGACGTCATGCCCCAGTTGGCCCAGCCACGTGCTGTGCGTCCCTTGTTCAGGGTTTCCTCACCTCCCTCCTCCTCCCTCCTTAACCCAGTGGTATATACTACCCCCAGAAAACCGGGTGGTATGTAACCCCAGAGAGAAATTCCAGTGGTATGTAACCTCCAAGAAGTTCCAGTGGTATGTAACCCCCAAAAAGTCCAGTGGTATGTAACCCCCAGAAAGTCCAGTGGTATGTAACCCCCAGAAAAACATTATTCTATTTGAGGTGTCAGTGCGTGTCAGTGGATCTTCGTGATGGCTTAAAGACACTCGCGTAACACTCAAAACTCTCTCTCTCTCTCTCTCTCTCTCTCTCTCTCTCTCTCTCTCTCTCTCTCTCTCTCTCTCTCTCTCTCTCTCTCTCTCTATATATATATATATATATATATATATATATATATATATATATATATATATATATATATATATATATAATCAGTGTTCCATGTTTTTATGTTAGAGGTTCGATGTTTTGTCACTACTTAGGGAGGGAGTGTATGGTTGAGCCTGTTCTCCCCTGGGCTGTCAGGTTGTTTTCCGTGGGGAGGACGTGGCTGCCTCCCTACAGCCAGTGTTCCTTCGCTGATGGTGTAGTTTGTCCAACCCCTTTTGAGCAGAGCGGCACGACCCCTTAGGTCTGACCTTGAAGGGGTAGATTTAAGAAGCCTGGCAAATCAAACCCCATGGATCGTACCTCCGTGCTCGTGGATCGTACCTCCGTGCTCGTGGATCGTACCTCCGTGCTCGTGGATCGTACCTCCGTGCTCATGGATCGTACCTCCGTGCTCGTGGATCGTACCTCCGTGCTCGTGGATCGTACCTCCGTGCTCGTGGATCGTACCTCCGTGCTCATGGATCGTACCTCCGTGCTCGTGGATCGTACCTCCGTGCTCATGGATCGTGCCTCCGTGCTCGTGGATCGTACCTCCGTGCTCGTGGATCGTACCTCCGTGCTCAGGGGAGTTTTAAGTATACATAAGCCCTTTGAACCTCTCACTCTTACACGATGCACATGTATGCCTCCGTCGTAGCTAGAGTATAACTCTTGTTATTATGGGAACGTCCTGGTCACAACACATCATCATCGGTTCGTTAAACTGTCTGATTCATAATGCCTCAGTGTCGTTCGAAATGTTTTTCTGAGCCATACACGAAATTCATATTTTACCGTCCTTTTTTTTTTTTTTCTTCACTGTCAGGTGGAGCGTGCGGACCAGGCATATGACATGGCTTTCCCTTGACGTTAAATACCCAGCGACAGGGCTGTCTGTTTTTGTGTGTGTGTGTGCGTCTCGTATCTGGTCAGACGTGACTGTTCTTCATCATTTATGTGTATATATATATATATCTGGTCTGTTATTTGTAATACTTCACTCTACATTGATGTGAAGAGATGGTCTTAGTATATGCATCGGTTGGGTTGTATCGTTCGTTTCTGCGAGAAAGAAAGGTGATTCTGGAAGTGGAAATACACGAGAGAGCCAGGGAATTGAAGACCTGTTGCTCTTGGACGAGATTATCTGCTGGAGGACAGTACAGGGAAAAAGCCAGATTATAGAAGACCTGATGGTCTGTATATGAGGAAGCTAGAAGATAATAGAAGACCTGATGGTCTATGGCCGAGATTTTCTGTTCGAAGCTAGCACATGGGGAAGCCAAATAACAGAAGACTTGTGGGTCTTTGAAGACATTCTCTGCTGGAGGAAAGAGAAACAGTTTCTGACATTGCTAGGAGAAGGAGACAGGACAGTAAAGCACACGGTTGGTAGATAAATAATAGTAGATTATAAAAGTCCCTGCTGCTCTGCAGTGGTATGAGTTATGTATGACGTAAGTTCCAGGAGAGTAGAGCTGGTGTTGTGAACTTCTGGGAGACTAGAGCTGGTGTGTTGTGAACTTTGGAGAGACTAGAGCTGGGGTGTTGTGAACTTTGGGGAGAATAGAGCTGGGGTGTTGTGAACTTTGGGGAGACTAGAACTGGTGTGTTGTGAACTTTGGGGAGACTAGAGCTGGGGTGTTGTGAACTTTGGGGAGACTAGAGCTGGGGTGTTGTGAACTTACCTCTGAGGCGATGGCGGTGGTGGAGGGAGAGTAGACGGCGGTGGTGTTGGGAGAGGAGCAGGACAGTTGTCTGGCCCGCGGGTGGTGGGTGGTGGGTGGGGCGCCGTACCCACCATCCTCCTGCTTGATGTGGCCCACCCCCGGCCCACCCTCGCCCGACCCACCACCGCTCATCATGCACACCTGGAAAGGACGAAGCATAATGATTAGCTGTTCACGCACACACACACACACACACACACACACACACACACACACACACACGTACGCAAACACAGACACAGACACACAAATTGATTGCTTATTTCCATATATATATATATATATATATATATATATATATATATATATATATATATATATATATATATATATATAGTGTGTATGTATGTACACCAAGACCCCTATATGAGACTCCTGCAGCTTCGAGGCCGCAATCCATACAGGAGTAGAGGAATGATGAACTCCCTTGAGCACCAGATTCTCCTCCTCCCGCACACACACATCACACCCAATACTCCCCTACCGTAGCCACACCCTTTAATAATCACCCCTTCCTCCTTCGGCACAGAATCCCACATACAACTCCTCCTCATCAGCCCATCAAGGAAAGTCGTCTTGCATATTCGTATCTCAAGAACGGTGGTCCTTGATGCAGGCTATATCCTCGCCATCTACAGAGAGTGGGAAGAGAGGCGTTGAACTACAAAAACCGGTCTTGCTAACGAGCGGGCTCTGTAAGGCGCTGGGAAAGATAACCGGAAAATAAATGAATGACTAAACTACACAGGAGGAATTGCCTCGGCGAGACACGATTTAATTCCTTATTGCTTTTTTTTTGTTTTGCGCTGTACTGAATGTCTGACTGATCCTTTATCTGTTTCAGTTACCGGATCTCCATCATCCACACTCACAGCTCGATTTTGATTGCAGTTTACAGCCATGGAGACTTGTGCAGTTAAGACGTACTCCCAGTTCACTTTAATAAGCTCACCGTTCATTCGTGTTCCCTGAGGGCTCTCGTCAGATCTCCAGTGTGTCGACGTACGGTTCAACAAGTATAGACTGATCTTACCCCTAACGGCATGTTATACATTGCCCGTGTCACTTCTGGCGCAGAGCAAGAGCGAGGAAGCTGCGCTTTTCTTGGGGGTGTACGTCAGCCTGGGATGCTGAAGATCCGAGGTGTCGCAAATCTCGTTATACGAGAGATGGTGATATCGCAGGGCTCTTGCTTCAGTACGTCGGATCTCCTACTGACTGGGGTGGGGGGAGAAGGGGAGACTATCGCAACTCCACCGTCGGGGATATCGCAAGTAGGGAGTTCGTCGGCGGTCGTAACATGTCGCAAGGCCATGGGCCACCACCGTAGGGTCTACGATACTCCATTAGGTGGAGGCGATCGTGAGGAAGAGTTAATGTTTCTTGCTAAGTATCGTCGACCTAGGATCTTGCAGGTCGAATCGCGTCGAAGATGATCAAGCAAGGTCGGGAGTACCGTGGGTTATCTTGACCCTGAACATGTAAAGTTACGAGGTCAGTTTAGAAATACGTACAGTCAGGGGTATGACAGGTATGGCACACGTCATAGACAGAAGGACTCCATCTCAGGTGAGGTGGGAGACAACGCAGAGCCGAGAGGTTTGTGGGGAGGTGAATTGGAATGCCGGGGGGGAAGAGAGCCGAGTCCAGCAGCCAATGATGGGCGAGTGACATCCTACTATCGAGGAAGACATTCAGATCCGGTTGTTAAAGACTGGTTAGTAAGACGTGGTGGGTTAGGGTGGGTGGGGCGAGGAGGAGGAGGAGGAGGAGGAAGGGGTTGTGGTGGAGAGGCCCGAGCATGGGTGTGGACGTCATGTGGAAGGTTCATGTGAGGTCTGGCGGCGGCTGTCAGCCATTCACAATTGTATGTTAATGTGAAGTGTCTGTGACCTGCTCTCTCTCTCTCTCTCTCTCTCTCTCTCTCTCTCTCTCTCTCTCTCTCTCTCTCTCTCTCTCTCTCTCTCTCTCTCTCTCTCTCTCTCTCTCTAACAACTCTCACTTCGCCCTGTCGTCACCCGTCCACACCACCGCTGCAGTACCATGCTTGTGTTTCCACTCATAGTACATGACAGCCCCTCGTCTTCTGTGACCCCCTGTCTTCATCGCCACAGTGGCTTATATACCCTGTGGACCACACAAAGTAATCTTGATTACCCCCTCCTCGTGTTCACCACAGCGCCAGTTGTTGTACCACCATCTACAACCCGCCTCAAAGCTTGTTGTATGTCTCCATAACACCACAACGCTGTGAATGTATTCCCTTCATTATAAATGGCCTGAGTCGGTTGACTTTTACACCACAATGCAGTAGCCAAGCGCGCTGACACACTACTGTATCTTTGCTGGGGGTACTTGTGTATATACCCCGGCGTTCACTTGTGTACCTCTCCTACAGCAGTGCTTAGCTGAAGTCCCTCTACATCAGCGCCCCCTCTCCTCTCTCTCTCTCTCTCTCTCTCTCTCTCTCTCTCTCTCTCTCTCTCTCTCTCTCTCTCTCTCCTGCAACACTCGTCCCTACCTCCTCGACATTTCAGGCCTCAGTTTTCTCTGCTTTTCTGTATCTATCTGCCTTGCCTTCCTTTGTATTTCCCTTTGGGTCGTGGGTATGAAAACTGGCTGTGGCAGGGAGCTGATGAAGTTGAGCCAGAGGGAGAGGTGACTGGGGAAATGCCTCGTGTTGTACTCTATTGTTTCTTCGACATATTGCCTTAGCGAACGTGGATTACCTCCGTCATAAACCATCAGGTCTCCTGTTATCTCCTAGTCACTCACTTCCCTTCCACGCAAGAACCAGCAGTGTTGACTTCTCAGTCACTCACTTCCCTCCCACGCAAGAACTAGCTGTGTTGACCTCCCAGGTGGGCGTTAATCCTGCCCGCTGGCATGGTGACGACCGGCCACAAGTGAACCCCGCGTGGAGCGTACCGCAGAATTGTGTGGCCCTCGGCGTCCTCCCTCACACCAGCCGCGGGGCAGGACCTCCTCTTCCTCCTCCTCCTGTTGGGTCACCTGCGTCAGGAGGCCATACCTGCTGCCGCCCTCTGGTTCACCTTCTATGTGTGTGTTACATTGGCAACCCTACCCTTCCCTCCTTCCTTCCTCCAGGCCAGCTGGGCGCCCGTCACTACAGCTGTTGCTAAGGAGCAACATATTGCCACACGTTGTTCGACAGAATCTGATGGAAGTATCGGCCACTATGTCCACAATACATAGGTGAGAAATTGCTATTGCAATAACGCTTTACATAATCCTGTTTTGCAGGTCTCCCGTCGGTTTTAGTGGTTCAGTGTTCCAGTGGCTCAAGTGTTTCGAATTTCTTGTTGATTCTTTTAGTAAGTTTTCCTTTAAGTAATACCATTTCAGTGGGGCTTTGTCTTGTATGGTTTCTGTTCATCGTAGGCATTAGAAATCCTTGGTGTTTCAAGCGGGGACCAGAACAGGCTGAATTGAGACCCACAAAGTTGACATTAAACGGGATCTCAGCGTTTCATAAGTTGCCCTCCGACCTTTACCCTGACCTTCAAGGGCGAGGTCAGTGGTAATTCCAACCGTACCCTAGCGTTGCACCGGCCTACCAGAGGTGGTACCGTCGTACTGAGTAGGCTAAGACTCATGGCTACTGCTGCTGGTTGGGAAGGTCGTGCTAGAGTTTCGGTCAGACTTTAAGAAGGAGCTCTTGTGGATGTCGGGCCAGGTGGGTCCGTCCCCATGCGTCTGGGATACGGGCCGTTCCTAAGACCAGGGTTCGTGCCTGGCAAGACGTACATAGCGAGTCGAACACTAACGACTGGGGACAGAAGAGGGTGGTATGTTATAACTCCTTCCCTGGGCGTAAGCTTCCGTACTTTCACCAAAATACACCAGACTGCTCTCATATTATATTGTATTGCACAATGCGGACATGTCTCGCCTGTCTCGAATATAAACCCGGTAGATTCTGATACATTGTAAACCTATTGTCACTTCGAGACGGCTGAACCTGCACTGTACGATTCATATTGGAATTGAAGGAGTATAAGATGAATGTGTGAGGAGCAGAGTGGTAGATACGTATAGGGATAGGGATGTCAGGTGTGTGGTGAGCCGACTCAAGGGTTAGTGCAACGCTGGATTGGACCTGGGTGATGGATGTGAGGTCAGACATTGGACATACTCGTAGATTACCATGATGGGTGTATGGTAGCGTACGAAGAAGACATGGTAGACAAGATTACCATTGATGACTGTATGGTAGCGTATAAGAAGACTTGGGAAACAAGATTACCATGATAAGTATATGGCAGCGTGCAAAGAAGATGGTTGACAAGATTACCATGATAAGTGTATGGTAGCGTACGGAGAAGACATGGTTGACAGGATTACCATGATGAGTGTATGGTAGCGTATAGGAAGACGTGGTAGACAAGATTACCATGATAAGTGTATGGTAACGAGGTTTATAATGGGGCTGTGTGTAAGTGAGGTGGGTGGGTGCGTGTCAGGTCATACGATTATTGGATGAAGATTCGCCGTCTGTTTGAGAAGGTCCAGTATTAGAAATGCAAATAGGACAGCAAAAAGGGTAGATCTTCACAAGGAATGAAAGAATAAGGCATAAATATCAAGAGAAATGAAAGAAAATGGAAAAATATTACGAACTGGAACGAAGTAAGGTCGACAGAATGCGGAGGCAGAAAAAGGATTCTTTAATATAGGCTAACACATAGGTAGTGGAAATATAGGCACAGCACGGTGGAATGAGGATTAAAAAAGGTAAGAAAATGGGAATGGCATCAAGAATTATAGATACATTGATAAACGTACGTAAATAGTTAACTTTTCGTCGTCTATGCATTGAACGTTATCTTATGTATTCTTATGATTCCGGAACACTGGAAAGAACCTATATCTCGTCTGCCCACTGAAGCGAACTTATCACCATGCTGGTTCTCTCGTCCGCCGTGACGTCAGTAACCACCTTGGTTACCACGGGAACGCTGAGATCATTCGATGTAAACAAATGAACTTTACAAGATGGGTTGTACGTAGACGCCTTGTCATGATTCTCGGATTGATCGCTTAAATTGTAAAGTTATCGTCGTTTATATATATATATATGTTATCCCTGGGGATAGGGGAGAAAGAATACTTCCCATGTATTCCCTGCGTGTCGTAGAAGGCGACTAAAAGGGGAGGGAGCGGGGGGCTGGAAATCCTCCCCTCTTTTTTTTTTTTTTTTCCAAAAAAAGTGACAGAGAAGGGGGCCAGGTGAGGATATTCCCTCAAAGGCCCAGTCCTCTGTTCTTAACGCTACCTCGCTAATGCGGGAAATGGCGAATAGTTTGATATAATATATATATATGTATTATATATTTATATATTATCCCTGGGGATAGGTTAGAAAGAATACTTCCCACGTATTCCTTGCGTGTCGTAGGCGACTAAAAGGGAAGGGAGCGGGGGGCTGGAAATCCTCCCCTCTCGTTTTTTTTTTTTTTTTTTTATTTTCCAAAAGAGGGAACAGAGGAGGAGGCCAGGTGAGGATATTCCCTCAAAGGCTCAGTCCTCTGTTCTTAACGCTACCTCGCTAACGCGGGAAATGGCGAATAGTATGAAAGAAGAATATATATCCACTCGTCTGCCCTTATCAAATGTTTCTTTTTTCAACAATGAGTTGCGCACAAGCGACCATCATAGAGTGAATAATTCTGTAACCTTTACAGTATAGGTCGATGACCGAAATGAATTTGGAAAGATTGCGAAACAGAATCACATTATTGGCCATATTTTAGATCTTTTTTTTTTTTTTTATCCCTTTCACTGGCGGTGCAGAGGTTGACGGCCCAGCTGGAGGCACTGTTGCATTATACCAGGTGGTAAACTGTCCTCCTCAAGTGTTAGCGGCCTTCCAGCTCAGTGGTGGCTGAGGTGGCAGTCCTTCCACAGCGAACAAGAACAGTTCCTCGCGGCATCTCTGCTTTTATCTCTCACACGTCATCTCAAACACAGAACCAAACTCTTCCCTCACCACGAACTGCAACCATTGAGCCTTTTTAATTACTGTATGAAATCACTCCTCACTCTATACCATCACTTCTGACTCGTGTCTCTCAACCCACACCTCTCCCGCCGAGGCATCGCTTCTAGCTAACCAGGCGAGCTGAGTGACAACGCAAGTGTCAGTTTCATGCCAGCCTTAATCTTAAGGTCAGGCACTTACATCTGCACCTGCAACACAGGCTGATTACTTAGGACCTGCCTCTGCAACACAGGCTGATGACTTAGGACCTGCCTCTGCAACACAGGCTGATTACTTCAGACCTGCCTCTACAACACAGGCTGATTACTTGAGATTATCACAGTAACCTTTAAGCCCTTTGAGCACGGTGGTACGAGCACTTGGGTGCGATGACCTTACCACCTTTGACCAAGTGTCGGGTCACAGGCCAGGCCATCATGACCCATAGGTCGCACCTTCATAGGGGTCAGAGTGCGAATAGATTTTGATACGGTAAGTGTGGAAGTCGTGGTGGTCAGGCGTGCACACGCTGCCGGCTTGGGGAGGTTGTGGTCAGACAAGAATGCTGATGCTACAAATGTATTCACTACGGCCTCAGTCACCCTCGTACCCAGGCTAATGGTGAATCGCTGCATCTGATTCAAGATAAAACTGCTGCCTGTACGATGTTTACGATTATCACACGCACACTTGACTGTAAAACCTGCCTCCCCGTGTGTACGGAGAGATGATATCGTGCACACACATACATACACACGCATGGCTACGAACCCTGGGCGCGGCAGTTGACCCACACCCAACCCAGGTGTCCAACCTCCCTTTGGGGCTGGTCGATAAATGGGAATGTGGCTTTAGGCTAGGGTATATATATATATATATATATATATATATATATATATATATATATATATATATATATATATATATGATAACGACTTCATAGAAGCAGAGACACTACTTGGAGAAGGAAACGCGAAAATACTGAGCGCTTTCGTGTATTACGAACAAGCTCGACACGGGGAAGGACGGGTGTGGGATCCTCTCCCCTCGAGACCGAAATGATAATGACGACCAGTAATCACATCGGGAAGATATGATGCCCGCCTGAGGTGTCCTGCCACCACGGTTCCATTTCTCATAATATGATGTTCTCCCAGGTCGACCACACAACACCGCCTACAGCCAGCCGTCCACTTGAAAATTACAAGATGAACATGACTGGCAGTCTGGAGAGCGTCGTCCTTACTAGTTTTTCAAAGGAAAGACAATTAACGGATGGACACTCACACTCTCTCATAAGGGCGAGTGTCGGAAGAAACTGGAGTGTGAGAGTGAGGTTGACGGACAGTAGAGGAAGAGTTGGGTCGTGTGAGGTGTGCTGATGGTGAAAGACTGGCTCTATGGTCATTGTAAAGCGACTCGCTATGGCCCAAACGGTGTGAACGAGGGTCAGGCCTCGCAATCTCGTAGCTCGTGCCAGCAGCGATGGATGGGCTCTTGATAAACGCGAGCGGGATGTGGCTCGTCCGGGTTAGAGGTAAAAAGGAGAGTTGGGGAGGGAGAAAGTGGCAGGGGAGGGACTGGAAGGCCAGGTTGAGCGTGCCCGAGGAGAGGATGCCATGGTGGTGAGATAATGGCCGCAGATTCCAGGGAGGAGAGCTGGTGCCGGGACGCCAGTACCTGGGCCGGATTGGCCGGCTGGAGTCTC
This sequence comes from Panulirus ornatus, assembly GCF_036320965.1. NCBI lineage: Eukaryota > Metazoa > Arthropoda > Malacostraca > Decapoda > Palinuridae > Panulirus > Panulirus ornatus. The sequence continues at coordinate 7,757,663 of NC_092254.1, read as the reverse complement.
TGGTATGCGCACTCCTCCAGCCTTCTTTGTTGACGTCTTTCGCGGCCAAGCGCTCCCGAGAGGAGAGGCTCCTTAGCGGGCCCCCGTACGGAGAAATCCTGTAACATCCGTGAACACAGGTCATGTGAAGGTCCTTTTAGAAGGGGAGCTTTCCGTAGCGTCTTAAGGACGTCTCTCGTGGCCCTGAGATCCGATCCTACATCTACACACACACACCCATGGACATAGGCCATGTGGAGGGCCTTCAGGAGGGGGTATTCTTCGGTAGTGCGTAGCCTTCAAGAAAGGGTTTCTTCGAGGCTTTGTGAGGCGTGTGTCCTTCAGAGTTCTTGGAGCGTGGGCCGCGTACATGTCTTGGTATGTGTGTCTGGTGGGAAAGACTTGGATACCAGTGTTTGGAGGTTTTTGTCCCTGAGGGGTTATTGTCAGCCAGACTCGCAGCATGTACTGTTCCCTCCTCCTACGACCGGCATATCGTAGAAGCCGGGACCTGATGGCGTGAGAGCAGTGTTATAGAGTCCAGGGCTTGCTGGCGTGTGAGCAGCGTTATGGAGACTGGGGGACTTGCTGGCGTGTGAGCAGCATTATGGAGACGGGGGACTTGCTGGCGTGTGAGAGCAGTATGATGGAGACTGGGGACTTGCTCGTGTGAGCAGTAATAGCTTAGACCCCAGGATTTGCTAACATTAGAACAGCATTTCGGAACCCAAGACCCACTGGTGTGGGGGTAGTCCGTTAACACCCCCAGGACCTGGTAGTGTGTGGGATGGCTGATATCGTGGACATGCGTGCGTCGAAGCCTGGCTATACGCAGAGTCGGCTGGCTGACACGGGAGGGGTCGTCCACAAGTACTTTAGTGGGAGGCTAAAACAAAGCCTCTCTGGCTCGCCCAGGGCGGTTCAGTCTGGTGCGTGGCGATCACCGTCGCTCTAGGAATGAAGTCAAGTGGGTAGGCCGGGGACGTGCTCGTAACTGCTTCAGGAGCAAGAAGGCGTAATGGAAGTACAAGGAAATCGTCCCCCTGTTGCCTGTTGTTCGATGAATAGTTGTTTTCTCTTGAATTTTTGTGGAGAATATTTGCTACAGTCTCGACCTTCAGTGATAGCCAGATGTACCCTTAAGGTAGCAGTGATGGTTGTGGTCAAATCGCTAAGGATAATGGAAGATTTTTGTATAATTAGATGATGTGTTGCGTTCGTGCTGTGCGACAGAACCGTTTTCTGCGTCCAGTATTAATGGCGCTGCTGGTGAACAGTTTTCCTATTGGCATTTGTTGAAAAAAAAAATTTCCTACTCCAAAGGCTAACTATTTTTGGTGAATTTTTTTTTTTTATTGATTTTGTACAACATTGCAATCTACTTCTAGAACCAGATAGTCGTATTTGTGAAGTATATGTCCTCATCCTATGCTCCAGACTTTGTATTCTGCCTTCAAAACCAAACAGCTTTACCGTTGAACAGCAAAAGGCATTAACCTTACAGTTGAGCATCTGCTGTCTGCTCCGAGAACTATATGGCCTTATTGTTGGACATCTGAATTAGTCTTACTGTTGAGCATCTGTTTTCTGGCCCAAACCTAAACATCCTCGCTGTTGAGCTTCTGTTTTACTGCTCGCTAAAACCAAACAGCCTCACTGTTCAGCATGTGTTTATTGCCCGCAAACCCAAACAGCCTCTTTGTCAAGCATCTGTTTACTGCTCACAAAATCAAACAGCCTCATTGTCGAGCATGTGTTTACTGCCCGCAAACCCAAACAGCCTCTTTGTCAAGCATTTGTTTACTGCTCGCAAAACCCAGACACCCATACTGTTTAGCATCTGTTTACTGCTCGCAAAACCCAGACAGCCTCCCTGTTCAGCATCTGTTTTCTCCCTTGTGTGGGACAGACACTGTTTTGTGTCCCGTAGACGACAGCCACACGAACTTTCTGTGAGCCCGAGAGGCCAAGCGCGGCGTTGTGAGCGCAGCTTGACCTTTGATCCCTCCTTGTGGTTCAGGGAATTTCTTCAGCACAGCTGTTATAAGAAGGGCGACCCAGACATAGCCAGACACCCACATACCTCTCCTCCTCCTCCCGCTGCCAGGCGTAGTAGCACTTGTATGTACAACATTACGGCACTAGTGGTAGGAGGAAGTCTCGTACTGAACTAGTGCCAGGTATTGTCTCACTGAACTAGTCTTGGGGAGGGTTTCACTAACGCATTCCTAGTTGGTGTCACTAAACCAGCGTTGAGTATTATCTCACTAAACTAGTCTTCAGTAGTATCTCCAACACAGTGCTAGGTAGCGCTGAGTAGTGTCTCTAAATAAGTGATAGGTAATGTTTAGTGTCCCATTGAACTAGTGCTAGGTACTGTCTTATTAAACTAATGCTAGGTTAAGTGATGCCACAGTATACTAATGATAGTATGTATTAAGAAGTATCACATAGCTAGTGTTGGGTAATTTTGTCACTGAGTTAGTGCTTGCTAGTGTCTCATTATTGGAGTTAAGTCTAGGTAAACTAGTACTAGTTATTGTTTCATTATTAGTGTAAGTTAGCGAGTCTCCTTTTGACGAGCAACGCGTCCTTTAAGTTTATTTTAGGTCGTCTCTCTAGTAATACTGGAGAGTGTCTCGTCGCGATCACTAGTTTCGTCCTAGTGTTACTTGAAAAACTGTCTCCTACTTTGTTTGGTATTGTCTCGCTTATAGATAAAGTGTTGCAAGCTGCTGCTACGTCACATGATTATTGTGTGGCCATCGGCAACCCAAGGGTGGGCCGTTTTGATACCTGCTTCTTTCCCTACACGTCGAAGCTGCGGAACTCTACCTTCTCATGTCTTTCCCAATAACTATGACCTGGCACATTTTAAAAGACAAATTTTTCTTTTTCTCAAAAAATTCGTAAATACTTTCCCGTGTCTCCTCTTTTTCCGTTTCATAATTGTCTCCATATTTCAATTAAGGCCTGGCCATGAAGTGATGTGGACTTCTGTCCGTGACTGGAGCCTTCAGCATAAAAAATAAAGTCTTGAATCAAACAGATGTACAAGTGTTGGTGTAAAGTGTTTAATAGTGCGAGGTAAAGTATTTCATTACTGGTAGGGAGTAAAGTTTCTCTCTATAAGTGTATGGGAAAGTATCTAAAAGGTGACACATCTCTCTCCTTCTTAAATCACTATCTTGTAACAAGTGCTAATTGTCTCACTTCTGATGTAGAGTAAGGTGTTTGGGTACATGTTATCTCCCTGTGTAAGATCCCTTTATGGTGTCGTCAGGTCAACTGGCTTACTGCCAAGGCTAGGTAAGGTGTGTGTGTGTGTGTGTGTGTGTGTGTGTGTGTATGTAACACTGATGTTGCTAGGTAAGATGTGTGTGTGTGTGTGTCTGACGTGTCACTGCTGTTGATACGCAAGGTTTCTCACTGCTGTTCATGGCTTAGGTGTCTCATTGCTGTTCATAGCTAGTTCATAGCGAAGGAGTCTCAGAACTTGTGGTAGATGAGTCACTGCTATTCATAGGCGCGGTGTCTCTGCTGTTCTTAGCTGAGGTGTCATACAGCTTGTGTTAGACGTTTCACTGCTTATTGATAACCGTCCCAGCTTGTGCTAATTGTGTCACTGTTTTGGTTAGATATATTGCTGCTGTTGGGAAGTACAATGTCTGTCTGCTGGTGCAATGTGGACCACCTCTGTTTGTTTGCCGGTATCCTGTAGGGCACCGTTGCTCATGGTAGGTAGGATATGTACACCTCGTGGTGTCACGTAAGGTACCACTGTTCATGGTAAGTGCTTGTGCCGGGTAGGATGTGTCACATGGCCATGACCGCTTCAAGCGTCTTCAGTGCAAGTGCTTGATGAGTGTCGTACCATCAGGTTGAGTGCCTGGCCTCAGCTGTGTATTGTGAGTGCTCTTGACGTGTGTATGACGTATTATCCTCTTGGGCTGACTTCATTTCATTCCTGCAAATGAAGACTGCCACACGGGTTACCTGGTGCGGGTCTGCCGGTGCCTCGCTAACAGAAGGTGTCCGGCCCAAGAGCCAGTATGACTGACGTTTGATGAAAAGTTGAGAGTCACCTTCACCCTATCGTCTGAGGTGTGCAGGACTTCCCAATCATCAGATGGAGACGCCCAGACCTCCTCCTTGCTCAAGCTTCTTCCTTGGATAGTTAGACAGAAAGGACTTTTTAACACTCCAGGGAACAAGAGTCAACCTTTGTCTCGTTCTCAAGGACGAGGAAACTTTGGGCTCTGGTCAAGTGAAAAAGGGGGGGGGTCGAATTGGTCTTTGTCTCAAGAATGGAATATTGGTATGGCTGGTGTGGAGTGTGTCTGTGTTATGAGGGCATCTGGTTCGGAGTAGTTGTGGTAGCGTGAGGGGTGGAGTCTGCAGGTAGTAACAGCGGCCAGGAAATGCCAAACTTGACCCCGACAGGACACACACCTTCCAGGAACTCTGGTCCTCGTCTGCGGCGTCGCTCCGCCCATATTCAAACCCTCCCACACGGTCAGCTCTTGTACTTCCTCCTCAGACTCTCGTATGGACCGCTCTCACACACCATTTCTCTACAGTCCCCAAGAGCCTGTGAGGATCCATAAGCCTTGCACGCCCCAAGTGCACTCCAGACCTGAAGATAAGGGCATCATATCGATCGTCATGTCCTCAGTTTTTGTACGCTGTAACGTCGACAAGTCTTGCAGAGCCTCAAGCGTCGCAGGCTGCGCACCAGACCACTACAGAGCAGGAATGCATATGGTCTGAGGGTACAAAGTCAAATACTATGGTAGCAGATATACGGCGTCTGACGCGTATGTTAATGATAACAGAACTCCGACAGCTACAGCGGGTGATCGGAGAAGGGCTTGTTGGCTCGCTCCAGTTCCTCCCTCGGCAGGACAGAGGGACAGTCAGTCTCTTTCTGCGGCGAGGTCCAGACTTTACATACTCTACGCCTGTATAAAACCTCAAGGGTCGTACCGTCGTGCTCAAGGGTCGTACCGTCGTGCTCAAGGGTCGTACCGTCGTGCTCAAGGGTCGTACCGTCGTGCTCAAGGGTCGTACCGTCGTGCTCAAGGGTCGTACCGTCGTGCTCAAGGGTCGTACCGTCGTGCTCAAGGGTCGTACCGTCGTGCTCAAGGGTCGTACCGTCGTGCTCAAGGGTCGTACCGTCGTGCTCAAGGGTCGTACCGTCGTGCTCAAGGGTCGTACCGTCGTGCTCAAGGGTCGTACCGTCGTGCTCAAGGGTCGTACCGTCGTGCTCAAGGGTCGTACCGTCGTGCTCAAGGGTCGTACCGTCGTGCTCAAGGGTCGTACCGTCGTGCTCAAGGGTCGTACCGTCGTGCTCAAGGGTCGTACCGTCGTGCTCAAGGGTCGTACCGTCGTGCTCAAGGGTCGTACCGTCGTGCTCAAGGGTCGTACCGTCGTGCTCAAGGGTCGTACCGTCGTGCTCAAGGGTCGTACCGTCGTGCTCAAGGGTCGTACCGTCGTGCTCAAGGGTCGTACCGTCGTGCTCAAGGGTCGTACCGTCGTGCTCAAGGGTCGTACCGTCGTGCTCAAGGGTCGTACCGTCGTGCTCAAGGGTCGTACCGTCGTGCTCAAGGGTCGTACCGTCGTGCTCAAGGGTCGTACCGTCGTGCTCAAGGGTCGTACCGTCGTGCTCAAGGGTCGTACCGTCGTGCTCAAGGGTCGTACCGTCGTGCTCAAGGGTCGTACCGTCGTGCTCAAGGGTCGTACCGTCGTGCTCAAGGGTCGTACCGTCGTGCTCAAGGGTCGTACCGTCGTGCTCAAGGGTCGTACCGTCGTGCTCAAGGGTCGTACCGTCGTGCTCAAGGGTCGTACCGTCGTGCTCAAGGGTCGTACCGTCGTGCTCAAGGGTCGTACCGTCGTGCTCAAGGGTCGTACCGTCGTGCTCAAGGGTCGTACCGTCGTGCTCAAGGGTCGTACCGTCGTGCTCAAGGGTCGTACCGTCGTGCTCAAGGGTCGTACCGTCGTGCTCAAGGGTCGTACCGTCGTGCTCAAGGGTCGTACCGTCGTGCTCAAGGGTCGTACCGTCGTGCTCAAGGGTCGTACCGTCGTGCTCAAGGGTCGTACCGTCGTGCTCAAGGGTCGTACCGTCGTGCTCAAGGGTCGTACCGTCGTGCTCAAGGGTCGTACCGTCGTGCTCAAGGGTCGTACCGTCGTGCTCAAGGGTCGTACCGTCGTGCTCAAGGGTCGTACCGTCGTGCTCAAGGGTCGTACCGTCGTGCTCAAGGGTCGTACCGTCGTGCTCAAGGGTCGTACCGTCGTGCTCAAGGGTCGTACCGTCGTGCTCAAGGGTCGTACCGTCGTGCTCAAGGGTCGTACCGTCGTGCTCAAGGGTCGTACCGTCGTGCTCAAGGGTCGTACCGTCGTGCTCAAGGGTCGTACCGTCGTGCTCAAGGGTCGTACCGTCGTGCTCAAGGGTCGTACCGTCGTGCTCAAGGGTCGTACCGTCGTGCTCAAGGGTCGTACCGTCGTGCTCAAGGGTCGTACCGTCGTGCTCAAGGGTCGTACCGTCGTGCTCAAGGGTCGTACCGTCGTGCTCAAGGGTCGTACCGTCGTGCTCAAGGGTCGTACCGTCGTGCTCAAGGGTCGTACCGTCGTGCTCAAGGGTCGTACCGTCGTGCTCAAGGGTCGTACCGTCGTGCTCAAGGGTCGTACCGTCGTGCTCAAGGGTCGTACCGTCGTGCTCAAGGGTCGTACCGTCGTGCTCAAGGGTCGTACCGTCGTGCTCAAGGGTCGTACCGTCGTGCTCAAGGGTCGTACCGTCGTGCTCAAGGGTCGTACCGTCGTGCTCAAGGGTCGTACCGTCGTGCTCAAGGGTCGTACCGTCGTGCTCAAGGGTCGTACCGTCGTGCTCAAGGGTCGTACCGTCGTGCTCAAGGGTCGTACCGTCGTGCTCAAGGGTCGTACCGTCGTGCTCAAGGGTCGTACCGTCGTGCTCAAGGGTCGTACCGTCGTGCTCAAGGGTCGTACCGTCGTGCTCAAGGGTCGTACCGTCGTGCTCAAGGGTCGTACCGTCGTGCTCAAGGGTCGTACCGTCGTGCTCAAGGGTCGTACCGTCGTGCTCAAGGGTCGTACCGTCGTGCTCAAGGGTCGTACCGTCGTGCTCAAGGGTCGTACCGTCGTGCTCAAGGGTCGTACCGTCGTGCTCAAGGGTCGTACCGTCGTGCTCAAGGGTCGTACCGTCGTGCTCAAGGGTCGTACCGTCGTGCTCAAGGGTCGTACCGTCGTGCTCAAGGGTCGTACCGTCGTGCTCAAGGGTCGTACCGTCGTGCTCAAGGGTCGTACCGTCGTGCTCAAGGGTCGTACCGTCGTGCTCAAGGGTCGTACCGTCGTGCTCAAGGGTCGTACCGTCGTGCTCAAGGGTCGTACCGTCGTGCTCAAGGGTCGTACCGTCGTGCTCAAGGGTCGTACCGTCGTGCTCAAGGGTCGTACCGTCGTGCTCAAGGGTCGTACCGTCGTGCTCAAGGGTCGTACCGTCGTGCTCAAGGGTCGTACCGTCGTGCTCAAGGGTCGTACCGTCGTGCTCAAGGGTCGTACCGTCGTGCTCAAGGGTCGTACCGTCGTGCTCAAGGGTCGTACCGTCGTGCTCAAGGGTCGTACCGTCGTGCTCAAGGGTCGTACCGTCGTGCTCAAGGGTCGTACCGTCGTGCTCAAGGGTCGTACCGTCGTGCTCAAGGGTCGTACCGTCGTGCTCAAGGGTCGTACCGTCGTGCTCAAGGGTCGTACCGTCGTGCTCAAGGGTCGTACCGTCGTGCTCAAGGGTCGTACCGTCGTGCTCAAGGGTCGTACCGTCGTGCTCAAGGGTCGTACCGTCGTGCTCAAGGGTCGTACCGTCGTGCTCAAGGGTCGTACCGTCGTGCTCAAGGGTCGTACCGTCGTGCTCAAGGGTCGTACCGTCGTGCTCAAGGGTCGTACCGTCGTGCTCAAGGGTCGTACCGTCGTGCTCAAGGGTCGTACCGTCGTGCTCAAGGGTCGTACCGTCGTGCTCAAGGGTCGTACCGTCGTGCTCAAGGGTCGTACCGTCGTGCTCAAGGGTCGTACCGTCGTGCTCAAGGGTCGTACCGTCGTGCTCAAGGGTCGTACCGTCGTGCTCAAGGGTCGTACCGTCGTGCTCAAGGGTCGTACCGTCGTGCTCAAGGGTCGTACCGTCGTGCTCAAGGGTCGTACCGTCGTGCTCAAGGGTCGTACCGTCGTGCTCAAGGGTCGTACCGTCGTGCTCAAGGGTCGTACCGTCGTGCTCAAGGGTCGTACCGTCGTGCTCAAGGGTCGTACCGTCGTGCTCAAGGGTCGTACCGTCGTGCTCAAGGGTCGTACCGTCGTGCTCAAGGGTCGTACCGTCGTGCTCAAGGGTCGTACCGTCGTGCTCAAGGGTCGTACCGTCGTGCTCAAGGGTCGTACCGTCGTGCTCAAGGGTCGTACCGTCGTGCTCAAGGGTCGTACCGTCGTGCTCAAGGGTCGTACCGTCGTGCTCAAGGGTCGTACCGTCGTGCTCAAGGGTCGTACCGTCGTGCTCAAGGGTCGTACCGTCGTGCTCAAGGGTCGTACCGTCGTGCTCAAGGGTCGTACCGTCGTGCTCAAGGGTCGTACCGCCATGCTCAAGGGTCGTACCGTCGTGCTCAAGGGTCGTACCGTCGTGCTCAAGGGTCGTACCGCCGTGCTCAAGGATCGTGCCGTCGATAGATCAAGCACCGTAAAATATCCTCTGGTCCGCCTACGGATTTAACATTGCAACTCTGACGAAACGTCTTCATCCATCATATATTGACGCAGCATATTTACGTGCTGGCATGCAGGCGCCGCACGACGCTACCACCATCACGTTAGGGTAGGCACTCGGCCCTTTGACACACCCTGCTGCTGCAGGCGTGCCAAGCGTACTGGCCCAGCGAGAATGGTGACAGCTGTTAGACTAACACTTGTACAGCTGTTAGACTAACACTTGTTAGATGCATTTATATTTTTAAAAGTTAAATTAGAAGAGTTTTTGAGGTATATATATATTTTTTTTCAATCCATTAGTAATGAAGATACTTCTTAAAATAATTGTAGTTATTGTTTGATATTGAAGTTTGGGTGTTGGATGAATATATACTTTCTTCACGTCGTATTAATCTCCATACAATATAAGCACGAAAAATGCTTGAGTAGCCGGAAGTAAACACCGCTAGGAAATTCTGTAGAATTTCTTGTGTGTGACAAAAACGATTCACTTCGTAACTGACTTCGTATTATGCCGCAGGTACTTCAGCGAGTGCTTGAGGTGCAAGGAAGGCGGCTTTGTACCTTGTCTTTCTTAGGGAATCGGTCGTTGGCACTCAATAAAAGCTAACCTCTGCTATACGACGCCGCCTCTGCTCGCATAAGGCCATACACGCGCCTACAGTATATGTATGGTCTTCGAGTTACCGTGAAGACCTGAAGGTGTTCGATTCTTTGTTTGGCGATCGTGACTTAACGTGTGACGGCTTTGAGGACCCTGGTACTGTAGTGATGACTAGTGTTGAGGATATTCTGGGCAAGAGTCATTTGGGAACCATTAAAGGCTTAATTTCCATGACCTTCAAGCATGTAGGACATTACCGATTTTAGTCATACTTTGCCCCGTCCATGAGACAGCAGTGAATGTACCTTAAAAATGTACTTATGAAATATTGTGGTCGGCCGGTGTGGCCGTTCCCTAAAAACCGCCGCTGCGGTGCGATGTGTTGACCAACAAGCCCAAATAGCCAACCCCTTCTACTTGTATCTGGTTGACATCACTCGAGGGGGCAGGGTATGGACTGCAGTAACGGCCACGGATTAAATCGTTCCGACGACGAACTGTCAGACCATGACAGTGGAGAGAGAGAGAGAGAGAGAGAGAGAGAGAGAGAGAGAGAGAGAGAGAGAGAGAGAGAGAGCCATGTCCTTTGTTAGCAGAATGTGAGATTTTATATATATATATATATATATATATATATATATATATATATATATATATATATATATATATATATATATATATATAATATGCGGTCTGAATGAATCCATCGTTTCTTAACCCTCTGGGAACGACGGTGCGACCCTTCGGTATGAAACTGTCTCGTCTTTGACCCTCAGACCAAAAAGGTTAATGAATCCAACTCAAAAGAGTCGTTTCATCTTGCTGAGGAGGATCCTACGCTCGCGCTCAAAAGGTATTTAAATTAGGCCTTACAACGATTTGCGCCGGGAAAGCAATTAGATGTATCCTGTACGTTATTACAGTCAGTGTTCGCATACCGTCACTTGGTCACTGAATATGGGTCTTCCAGTTTGCTTCCCCCAGCTGGAGAACAGTCCTGGTGTTGACGGAGAATCAAGATGGAAAGTAATTCTGTTCTGGCGAAGCGTCATTAAACGTAAATTTAGTCAGATCTAGTATCTACGTTATTAACGGTGTTATTTATTTAAATGTGCTCTGAATTTTGTATGTATATATATATATATATATATATATATATATATATATATATATATATATATATATATATATATATCCTTGGGGACAAGGGAGAAAGGCTTCTCTGCCAACGTATGACCGGCGTTTCGTAATAGGCTACGGAGAGTAGCGGGAGCAGGGTGGTTCGAATCTCTCTCTCTCTCTCTCTCTCTCTCTCTCTCTCTCTCTCTCTCTCTCTCTCTCTCTCTATCTATCTATCTATCTATCTATCTATCTATCTCTCTCCGTATCATTGGTTCCTAGAGATTGGTACAGAAGGAGGAGCCCATATAGTGAAAACAACGAGGTGGAGTTGTCAGAGAAAGCTTAGGGGAGGTGGGTATTGGCGAAGGGGAACTACCTAACCTTTAGTCTCCCGCGCCACCGCATAACTTCAGACATATTATAATGGTGATTGATTGATGTATAATATAGCAAGTAGAGATTCAGATAGACAAGTTCCTCACATGGCTTTCTCATGGGGTGTCGGACTAGGTTTTTTTTTTTTTAGACGTAAAAAAAAAAAAATTGGGTTCCATGGGGAGTAGAAATGTATTCAGATGGATGCGAGATCTGATGGAAGACTATTCTTACACACACACACACACACACACACACACACACACACACACACACACACACAAACACACACACACACACACACATACACACGCACACACACACATACACATGCACACGCGTATTACATCATCCCTTGGAAAATAATCTGCTTAGTAAGATGTGATGAGAGACTGCTTTATGTAATGTTAAACATTTCATCTTGATCAAGAGAAATGTGTATCATATTTACCGTAACAGATAAATGAGTTTCATATATATATTTCTTTCTTTCATACTATTCGCCATTTCCCGCGTCTGCGAGGTAGCGTTAAGAACAGAGGACTGGGCCTCTGAGGAAACATCCTCATCCAGCCCCCTTCTCTGTTCCTTCCTTTGGAATATAAAAATAAAATATATATATATATATATATATATATATATATATATATATATATATATATATATGTGTGTGTGTGTGTGTGTGTGTGTGTGTGTGTGTGTGTGTGTGTGTGTGTGTGTGTGTAACTATTATACTGATGTTTTCTTAACTAATTTTGAACGAATGTCTGAGCACTGTGGGTAGGAGAGGAGCAATGAGATATTATCGTTACATAACGCTTGTGTCATCATTTCCTCTTCAGGCCGTGACGTTGGCTGTCAAGTGTGACGGTCTGTCACCTCCTGCCAGCGACAGCCCCGGAAAGGTTGGAGGAGTGACGACCCGTCAGGTACGACTAGGCTAGTCCACTTTTTCACTGGTGTTAATAACATACATTCGGTAGTACTTTTTAGGATCAGAAGAGACGTCTCATCCTGATTTGAATGTTTTTCAATCCTTTTTGTTTTTAATCCAAAATTTGTGGTCCTAGAACTTATTTTTTTTTTTTTCAAATTAGGATTTGGGTTTTTGAACGTACCGCTGGGTCTTGTGAACTGGACATTATATTGTCTACCAACACCACAAGTAATTTAGCGGTGCTCGAGTTTGATGCCGAGGGTAGTAAAAACAATTATTCATTATCCCACCCCTCTCAACACGGGTAAATGTAAAGCTGTCAGGTGAGTGTGTCAGCTTTAGCTGATGAGCATGTTATGGTAGTGTGTCGGCTTTAGCTGATGATCTTAATATGGTGGTGGGAATGATATTTGGTGCCATACGGTAAGTAGAATATTGTAGTGTTTGTGTTCGGATTACATGAAGAACGTTAAGTTGTTGGTTGGAAGGTATAAGTGGGTCGCAGGTATTTGTCTTTCTATGACTGCCACAGAATTGTTTACGACGTAAATTTACGTTCAGCGAGTCTTCCAGCAGCGTAGCTGTGCGGCACAGAGTCGAGAGAAGCAGCTGCTGGTGTTCTGTGTGTGTGTGTGTGTCCACCTGCATGTGTGGCACAGAGCGCTCTCTCTCTCTCTCTCTCTCTCTCTCTCTCTCTCTCTCTCTCTCTCTCTCTCTCTCTCTCTCTCTCTCTAAATACAGTGAGCGTTAAGCTCAAGCGCACCCTTTTACGCCTGTCCTGTTTCGGGTTCTCGTAGGCATGGATGGTCAACACATTCTTCGCCTAAGTAACTGTTTTCGCTCCCCCCACGTCTTCAAAAAGAACAATCATGTGTTTCGTCTAATAAGATCTCAATGATAACAGAAAATACCGTGACGTCTCCCTGGGTGGTGGTAGGGACTGCAATATTCCCATTTATTTTTCTTTTTAAATAAGACACACAGGACTGGCCGTCCGTCCGTCTGTCCGTCCGTTGCCCTTGCAGTATAATGGGTTTGTTCTTCGCGCAGATTGTCCTGTCCGTGAGGATGCATAATTACTCTAATGTTTCAAGACGTGTGTGTGTGTGTGTGCTGAAACGTGTTAAAACGATTCTCGTATGTGCATTTAGTGTGGTGATAGAAATAGCCTATAAAGAAATAATCTGGTAAAGCGACGAGTCTCTCTGTAATAAGCAGAAATATGTCGCACTTTTAGACAGCGTCAACTTTTTTAAAAGTCGGTTAAGAAACAAGATAATACTAGTCACGTGAACTTGGCGGCGGCGCGCAATTCAAGTTTCACAGAATTTATATGATGTGACATATTGCATGTTGCAGGTCATATTGCATTTTGCAGGTCATATATATGTATGTATATATATATATATATATATATATATATATATATATATATATATATATATAGTTTGAAGGCATATCAAGTGGTTTTCGGGTGTAAATGTTTCCAGCTGTACAATATATATATATATATATATATATATATATATATATATATATATATATATATATATATATATATATATATTCTGACTTTTCTCAGGTATATGAAAAAGAAGTAGCAAAAATAATCTAATTAAAATTTGTTTAATGCTTTCCTCTAAGTATTCAGTATTCATGACTTGCTGGATGAAGGGAACCAGTAAAAAAGAGGTTAAAGAGGTTTATATATATATATATATATATATATATATATATATATATATATATATATATATATATATATATCCCTGGGGATAGGGGAGAAAGAATATTTCCCACGTATTCGCTGCGTGTCGCAGAAGGCGCCTAAAAGGGGTGAGAGAAGGGGGCTAGAAATCCTCCCCTCGTTTTTCCTTTTCCAAAAGAAGGAACGGAGAAGAGGGTCAAGTGAGGATTTTTTCCCCCTCTAAGGCTCAGTTCTATGTTCTTGTCGCTACCTCACTAACGCGGGAAAATGTGATATATATATATATATATATATATATATATATATATATATATATATACTTCCTGTCCCAGGAGTCCCCGTATCTCTATGGGGCTTCGCCAACGCTCAGGAAGCCTCCGACTTTCATTGGGCGTGACCACAGGTCACGGAGTACAGTGAGGTTTACATGGTCTGTGTGGAGCGTGAGGGGCAAACCGGACAGTAAGCGTTTAGGTGTCTTCGTTGTCTGGTCGTTCCATCGTCGGCAGGAAGGGTCTTACCATACGTGGAAATTTGAGTGTTTTGTAGCGTCGCAAGGATTGGGGCGACGTGCAGAGCGCTGAGGAGAGAGTGTGGCTCGTGTGTGTTTGGGTAATGTGGTTTCTGATGGGCGTGTCCATCTAGCAGGAAGGGTCTTACCATACGTGGAAATTTTAGTGTTTTGTAGCGTCGCAAGGATTGGGGCGACGTGCAGAGCGCTGAGGAGAGAGTGTGGCTCGTGTATGTTTGGGTAATGTGGTTTCTGATGGGCGCGTCCATCTAGCAGGAAGGGTCTTACCATACGTGGAAATTTTAGTGTTTTGTAGCGTCGCAAGGATTGGGGCGACTTGCAGAGCGTTGAGGAGAGAATAGTGTGGCTCGTGTGTGTTTGGGTAAGGTGGTTTCTGATGGGCGTGTCCAGCTAGCGGAGGGGATGTTTTGAGTTGCGAGGACGACCCAGTGCTTGCCGGATCATATCGTTGCGTGTGTTATGTCAGTGTTGTGTTAGTGAGAAGTTGTTCAAGTGTGAGAGAAGATTTGTGGTTTGGGTGTAAAGGGGGGCGTGTGTGTGTCGGAGCCGAAAGATTCATTTTTTTTTGCCACGAAGAGACTTCGTTAGGTAAGGCGAAGTACATAACTTATCTGTGTCATCCGTTTCCTGTTGCTTTATTAATAAGCAACCCTGTAGTATTTCTTCATGGATCCCGGATGGGTTATCTTTCATTACTTCCAGAACATTTGGGTCTGGTAAATCACGGATGGTTAAGGCCTTGTTACTTAAAGGCAAATGATTCCCGTCTTGAATTTGTTGCTCATCATAATAAGATTTTGAAATACACAAGATGTTCTCGCTGGATCAAGGCAAGGCTTTTGGAACGATTGGCGCTTTAGGCCATATGATGTCAGTCATATGAATTCCAGTGTTTGGCCAGAGATATGGACACACTGAAAACACTCTTTAAGAGTTTGACCAACTAGAATCTTTTAAGGTCAAACAAAACCTTGCCGTAAGGAACACAACAACTTATTGTGGCTAAAGTAAGCGAAAGTCGGAGACTGGTCGTGACTTTTGTGCTTCTTAGTAACTGAGATTACCACATGGAGAGAGACTGTAAGCTTATGAACCAGCCTTGTAGCAACTTGACGGCAATTATTTGCCCACTGTGGGTCTGACAAAGACCCTTTGTGACCGCCGTAATCATCATTCGCTACCACTGACAGGATAGCCTGAGGGACACAATATACTAGCCCGCTGATGGCAGCAAAATGTGAACGAAAAAAAAAGAATGATACTTTCGCTAACTGAACTTTTGGTATTTACCATGTTTTTCTCTCGGGGGAGCGCTGGAGCGCTGCTACATTTTTGTTCATTTGTCTCAAATTTCGTAATGCCAGACGCCTGTCGTGCTGCAGCTGGCTGGCACAGCAGGAGAAACAGAGACTGTCAGATGTGTCGTTTCGCAGAATTCCTGCAAACGGAGACTGCTGGGGAAAGTGGCCTGCAGACGCCGCGCATCTGAAAGTTGCCAAAGTCTAGGATGTTGAGATGTGTCAAATTGACCGTAGCTCTTAACGCCATACAGTTAACCTCTTGAGCAGGATCAGGTCAAAGGCCAGGACATCATACCCATGGGTCGTAAGGGGTCGTACCGTCGTGCTCACTCATGGTCTCAAAAAAAATAGCAACATGCATCACTTGTGTCGATCGCCCCGCCGTATCACATACCGCTGTAAACACCGAAAAACATGGCAAATGGTTTTTCCCGGGATCAGAGGGCAGAGAGAAAAAAAATATACTTTTGGTATGGCGTGAGATATAGATTTGCCACACAAGCTGCTTGTTATACCAGTTGTTTGTTTAGCCGTAACCAGAGCTGGTGTAATGGAGACGAGGGAGTTCACCAGACGCCTCAGCTGTGAGGAGTGAAAGCTTTTGATGCGTGGTTGTAAGTAGGAAATCTTTGCCCACTCGATCACATTACGCGAGAGATATACAAATGAATGGGAACGTGAGGGTTGTTGTGATCTTGATCCTCCCACTGTGCATCGATGTATTCTGGTCACTTTGTTTAGCTCTGGACTGTTTCTGTGTTATTTGCATGTTTAGTGCATGTTTCTGTATCTATTTTGCATGGCTCTGGTATTTGTGTGGATGTTCTTTGCTTTGTTCTGGAACGTCTGTCTGTATGCTTTGCGGCGTAGTTCTGGAAACGTTTTTGAGTGCTCTCTCCATGGCTGTGGAGTTCCAGGTAAGTGGTAAACACAAGTTTTCTCCTTTTGTCACATTTCTGTTTACGGAGCAAATGGGAACAGATGTGAAATGATTATTGAGAACACAAGCTTTAGAAAACTGGCATCGAGAGAACAGAATTTTGTAGGTTTATGGCGGTATATATATATATATATATATATATATATATATATATATATATATATATATATATATATATATATTTCGTGAGTTTCGTTTTGTTACTGTGAGGCAAAACATTGCTAAAATGACTTTCCTCACGACCCCGTATGGTATATGGGTAAATCATTTTCGTCGCAAGAAGGTTGTCTTTCTGATTCGGTAAATAGAGCGCATGTACGAGATTGGAAGTGCTGGCTGGCGGTGAAGGTGTCTGAAATTTCTAGTAGGGCAGTTCTTTGGTGTGTGTGTGTGTGTGTGTGGGGGGGGGGGGGGGGGGGGGGGGGGACCGTAGTACCACAGCTTGTAAGGTGACTGTGATGGGAGAACCGGAATGGGCCATCAGGTCACCGTAGACTGTAGGCTACACACACTGGAGGAGGCTCTCAAGTCTATTCCACGTCTGGCTGAGAACGTCTCACCCGTCTATGGTATATATATACGGTAGGGACTTTGTCACACCCACACGCGGAACTGTTTGAAACTTTTGAGAAACGTCAACACAAGATGACCATTAATCCAGGAGAGACGCACTCCACCCGTTGCCTCGCCGGACCGGAAAGAAAACGTACCATTAGTATTTCTGATGTAAATCCAGAATGTGGAAAGAATAATATTTGAGACTGTAGGTTAATATGTACCTATGTACGTTTGTGCTTACCCACGCACTACCTCATTGTCTAGTATAGGGGGTGATGTTAGGGATGACGTCACAGTTCTTCCAAAAGAAGGAAGTGAATGGTTATGATTCATCTGAACTGATGGTCGGAAATGTAGTAGGTTTTGGGTACGTTCGGTTGGAACGAATGTATCGATCTTCAGTTTGGTTGTGTCTTGCAGCATGGGCTTGGGGGATCGATGGGAACATGGGCCGGGAGGTCGATGAAAAGATTACTTTCTCGTAAGTCTGATAAAAATCCACTGGCTTCCACTCCACCTGAGGTTGACAGCCTCCACTTGAAACTCTCATCTTCCACTCGCTTCCAAAATGAATCTCGGTTTCCACCTATCTCTCAAGGTCTCCACGACACCACATGAGACTCATGGCATCCACTGGACCCCACCCGGGACTTGCAGCCTCCACTAGCCCCCACCTGGGACTCGCAGCCTCCACTAGACCCCACCTGGGACTCGCAGCCTCCACTGGCCCCCACCTGGGACTCGCAGCCTCCACTAGCCCCCCACCTGGGACTCGCAGTCTCCACTAGCTCCCACCTGGGACTCGCAGCCTCCACTAGCCCCCGCCTGGGACTCGCAGCCTCCACTGGCCCCCACCTGGGACTCGCAGCCTCCACTAGCCCCCACCTGGGACTCGCAGCCTCCGCTGGCCCCCACCTGTGACTCGCAGCCTCCACTAGCCCCCACCTGTGACTCGCAGCCTCCACTGGCCCCCACCTGGGACTCGCAGCCTCCACTGGCCCCCACCTGTGACTCGCAGCCTCCACTAGCCCCCACCTGTGACTCGCAGCCTCCACTAGCCCCCACCTGTGACTCGCAGCCTCCACTGGCCCCCACCTGGGACTCGCATCCTTCACTGTATTAACGCATAGTTTAAAAATCCAGTTAACATCTAACAGATTTTAAAAGCCTTCTTGTTCTGCACTTCATATGCATAATTTTGTCACAGACCCTCCCAGAGGCAACAGGTGGAGCTGTGTGTCGCCTCGCCCGGCAACAGCCACCACATAAGATCTTCAGTTGTGTGTATAACCTGTACTACGAAGAGACAACAGATACGATTATAATTATATAATGTATAGCCTTTTGTCTGGTATCTGCATGTGGCTGTAGGTGTCAGTGACTGGTTTCGGTACACTACACATGGCATTTAGGGACTAGGTCTGTGCAAATGAGGCCATTGTTCATCTGTGCCTTGTCGCCATGAAGAGTGAGATGAGTTGTTCGATTATTTAATCCCTCGTCTTGTACCCACATTTATTTAGGAGGAGGGGGGGGGGGAGTATCGTATGTGGAGATGCTGATCTTTTCTGGTAAAGAAAAAAAAAAGGAGGTAATGACATCTCGGTGTGGTTGAAGGCGGGCGTGTCTTGGGCTCCGAAATGTGGAGGATGTGTATGGGTTATGTCACACAGCACTCCCCGACCTCCCCTCCCTTTGGTCTAGGGTTCTCGACGCTCTGGGGACCTTGTCTTCGAGTATATGGTGTGAACTCGGTAGTGCAGGTATAGCCATGTGTGTGTGTTTGTGTGAACTAGTGTAGGGTACAGCTGTAGGTGGTGGTCGCGGAAACCTTTATGATAAAGCTAATTATACCCTGAGGGAGGAGCATGCCGACCTATGTCACTCGTACAGTCACCGTGTACACGGGAATAGACAGCCCCAAAACACCCCGGGACCCCACCGTTGGGGGAAAGCTATCTCCCCGTGCTAGAAATATTTTCCTTTGTCTCAGTCTCCGTTCCATCAGGAACACGGACCACTGGCATTGGGGTCAGGTTATTAGGGGGGTGTTCGAGACGACGTACGCCATTATCATTATGATATCAATCTATATTTTCATCGACTTTTTGTTTAGACGTAGCTTAGGACGTCTTGGTTAGACCCAGCTTAGTTCGTCCTGGTTAGACGTAGCTTAGTTCGTCTTGGTGAGACGCAGCCTAGTTCGTCTTGGTTAGACGGAGCCTAGTTCCTTATGGTTAGACGCAGCTTAGTTCCTCTTGGTTAGACGCAGCCTAGCGTAGTCAGACCTTGGGGGTGAAAAAGGAGAGGTGTGGGCCAGGCTAGGCAGACGAGGTGTGAAAGCGTAGCCTTCGTGAATACTTGAGGCAGTATAATATGGTGTGTTTTTGTTGCTAACTTTGGGTGAGTTTTCCTGGTAATGGACCTTGGGGCCTGGAGGAGAGCAGGTCTCCTCCCTCCGCCCACACTTCCACTGCACAGATCCTACGTGTTCCTAGTAACGTTCCCTTAAGCCTCGCCATCTCCGTTTATAAGCCAGGTTCGTTGTTTTTTTGACGGTGATCATTTATGATGTATGATGACTGATTCTGAGGACTTGTAGCGCGTTGCACCTCACACCTGGAGCACGAGGGTGTGATGGCCTGGTCTTTGAGCTGACTTTTTAGGGCCCATCGTGTTCAAGGGCAGTGATGTCGTGTGCTCAAGGGGTCGTGCCATCGTGCTCAAGGGTCGTACCGTGGTGCTCAAGGGTCGTGCTCAAAGGGTAGCACCGTAGTCGCGACGCGTTGCTCTGTTCGTCGGAGAGCACCGATTGGAAAGTTCCATCGATCAGAACATCGTCAGGAGCCGCGTGGTAGTGAGTGCACTTTGAGGGAAGGAGTGTGTCTCCGACGACCATCCCATAACACGCACCTCCTCTTCCTCCTCCTCCTCTCCGACGACCATCCCATAACACGCACCTCCTCTTCCTCCTCCTCCTCTCCGACGACCATCCCATAACACGCACCTCCTCTTCCTCCTCCTCCTCTCCGACGACCATCCCATAACACCCACCTCCTCCTCCTCCTCCTCCTCCTCGCCTTCATTTCTATTTACTTCTCCCCCATATGACCAGGACATTCCGCATGAAGAATGTGGATAGGAGGCTGGCTGTAAACAACCTGGTGGTGAGCCAACTAGCCTACCAACCAACCAACCAACCAGCCAGGTAGGCAGGCAGGAGGCCGTCGCACGCTTCATGGCTCCGACAGCCTTTTGTTCAAGCACGCAGCTGGTCTTTCCACTTCATTGCCTGCATGTTATGTGCCTCATGCGTTCTCGTAAACCGCACATCTCACTTTCATCGTACCTCATATTCTCGGAAACCTCACATGGCACAGTGCATCCTGTGTTCCTTTCAACTACATAACCTCATTTACATTGTGCCTCACGTGTTCCTGTAAACTGCATATCTCATTTGCATCGTGCCCCGCTTGTTTTTTGTAACTTGCACGTCTCATAGTTTTATGGCGTGACACGGCATGTGATACTGTAAAAAAGGAAATACCCCATCATTTTATGGTGACAGGATCTTAAGTGTACTACGAGTGAAGATTTGTTACCCCTGAGGTTTTGGCCTGAGACCAAGTTGTGGCGGCGTTGCTTGTCTGCTCACAGTGTCTTCACCAGACCCCATCATCACCAGTACACCCCACAGTGTCTTCACCAGTCCCCATCATCACCAGTACACCCCATAGTGTCTTCACCAGTCCCCATCATTACCAGTACACCCCACAGTGTCTTCACCAGTACACCCCACAATGTCTCCACCAGTCCCCATCATCACCAGTGCACCCCACAGTGTCTCCACCAGTCCCCATCATCACCAGTACACCCCACAATGTCATCACCAGTCCCCATCATTACCAGTACACCCCACAATGTCATCACCAGTCCCCCCACCATCACCGGTACACCTCGACGCCGAAGACACATGCACATGCATCTTGAGCTCCTCGCACCTGTTGCCCAGCACCACCCACCACACCCTGACGGAGAAGGGGGAGGAGGAGGAGGCCAAAATGAATCATTGTCCACCCACCACACGATAATCGCGACCGGACGCTGCCTCACCAGTTCGTAAACTCTGAGGGGACCCAGTGGCCTGTGTGTGTCTCTTTCGAAGTTTTACTTTCATTTTCAGGCGCTCGAGACGCGGCATAAGAGTTGCCGATTTTTTACGGCCTCCCTCACAGGATTACCTGGCTATCGTGGACGATGATGAACAGCTTTCGTTCACAGCGACAGCCTGGTTGGCAGTACACGTCGAAGTCCACGGCGAAAGCCCAGTAGACGAACAGAAATGACAGCCATGGTCAGAAGATGCAGCATTAGAACAGCCAATAACAGCCTCGCATACAGCAATAGAAAGCCATTAACAGACTCTTAAACAGCGTTAGACAGCAAACATCAGTCTTGTATACAGCATTAGACAACCAATAACAGCCTCTTATACAGCATTAGACAACCAATAACAGCCTCTTATACAGCATTAGACAGCCAATAACAGCCTCTTATACAGCATTAGACAGCCAATAACAGCCTCTTATACAGCATTAGACAGCCAATAACAGCCTCTTAAACAGCATTAGACAGCCAATAAGCCTCGTATGCAGCATTAGACAGTCAATAACAGCCTCTTATACAGCATTAGACAGCCAATAACAGCCTCTTATATAGCATTAGACAGCCAATAACAGCCTCTTATACAGCATTAGACAGCCAATAACAGCCTCGTATGCAGCATTAGACAGCCAATAACAGCCTCTTATACAGCATTAGACAGCCAATAAGCCTCGTATGCAGCATTAGACAGACAATAAGAGCCTCGTATACTGGCTGGTACGGTGGTAGGCCACCTGGATTCTGTAAAAGCTGAGAGACAGATTGGTCGCACTGACGGAGTGGACGGACTGGTCCCGCTCTCGACACACCAGACAGGTTGATCCAGCGACGCGGTAGACAGGCTGTGGTCCACTGACGCGCCAGACAGATCGGTCTATTAATAAAGCAGACAGAGGCTAGCTCACGTCCTCATTATGCAGCCAGGTCCTCTGCCTCGGTAGTTAGACAGGTCCACCGACACAGGAGACAGCGCTGGTAGTCCCCGTGATAAAGCCGACAGCCTGTCTACTCACAGCCAGACCCGTAGTTACGACTGCCAACGAGGCTTTTGTCAAAGGGGCAGGGCTGTCGCGTTGCGCTCACCGCAAAAAAAAAAAAGATATAGGGTGACGAAAGATGATGGGTCGTGTGAGTTAATGTGTTGTCATGAGTTGATGTTGAGAGATTGTATGTGTATGTGTGTGTGTGTGTGTGTGTGTGGACTGAATGCCAATAGATTGGTGAGGACAGCTACCTGGGCCAAGGAAGTGACACCTGGCAGCCACTGAGACATGAGGGAGTGCTGCTGTAAGTGACGCTGACCTTGGAGGAGACAGGTGGGAGTGGTGTAAGCGCACGCTGACCCTGGAAGAATGGTGGGAGGGCTGTAAGCGCACGCTGACCCTGGGAGAGAGCGTTTGGGAGTGGTGTAAGCGCACGCTGACCCTGGGAGAGAGCGTTTGGGAGTGGTGCAAACGCACACTGACCCTGAGAGAGAGCGTTTGGGAGTGGTGTAAGCGCACGCTGACCCTGAGAGAGGGCGGTGTGAGTGGTGTAAGCGCATGCTGACCCTGGGAGAGAGCGTTTGGGAGTCGTGTAAGCGCACGCTGACCCTGAGAGAGGGCGTGGTGTAAGCGCACGCTGACCCTGGGAGAAAGCGTTTGGGAGTGGTGTAAGCGCACGGTGACCGTGGGAGAGAGCGTTTGGGAGTGGTGTAAACGCACACTGACCCTGAGAGAGGACGGTGGGAGTGGTGTAAGCGAGAGAGAGAGAGAGAGAGAGAGAGAGAGGTGGGGGGGAAAAAACGAAGGTGGATCCGAAGAAAGTGTTTTTGCTGACCCGGCGGGCTGGCCTGTGCCGCTATTGTGGTGGTCCTCACTACAGACTACACTCTCTTAGCTACACTCCTCACACAGCTACGCTCCTCTCACAGCTACGCTTTTCTCTCATCCACACTCCTCTCACAGCTACGCTCCTCTCACAGCTACGCTTTTCTCTCTGCTACACTCCTCTCACAGCTACGCTTCTCTCACAGCTACCCTTTTCTCTCATCTACACTCCTATCACTGCTACGCTCCTCTCTCACCTACACTCCTCTCACACCTACACTCTCACAGCTACATTCCTCTCTCAGCTACACTCCTCTCACAGCTACTCTCCTCTCACAGCTACTCTCACACTTGCTCTGGAGATCAGGTTCTCCTTGTGGTAGACGCATTCTGTAACAGGTACAATGACTGATACGTTTCTTGCGCAGGTACTCTCTCTCTCTTCAGGTCCATTTCTGCGCAGGTACTCTCTCTTCAGGTCCATTTCTGCGCAGGTACTCTTTCCAGGTACATTTCTGTCGGTAGTACATAGTCTTCGTGGTCTCGTATTCTTACAGGCACCCTATTTCTAAAGGTACACTCGTTCCACCAGTGCACAGGTCCACTGCCCTGGCAGTGCTGTGGGGAAAATGCTCTGCAGCTACACTGTTCTTGCCTTAGAACTATTCTACAGGTGCTCTGTTGTCGTAAACGCTCCTGTTCTGCCTGACAGGTTCGAACCCCCTCTCTCTGGTGCGTAACCTCTCTCTCTCTCTCTCTCTCTCTCTCTCTCTCTCTCTCTCTCTCTCTCTCTCTCTCTCTCTCTCTCTCTCTCTCCTCGCCAGGGGACGACACTCCCCCCGAGTGTGTGTATTTTTATATGAGGGGACGACCCAGGTGCACAGCCGTACCTGGGAGGCCCTTGTGTTGATAGCATTTTAGTGGGAGAGGCCGGGGGCTTGGGGTGGCTGTTGGAGAGAGAGAGAGAGAGAGAGAGAGAGAGAGAGAGAGAGAGAGAGAGAGAGAGAGAGGGATCGGTGCTAGGGGGAGGGGGGTTGGCTGGGGAGAGAGAGAGAGAGGGAGGGAGATAAAGCCGGGGTGAGAATGAGGGCCTCTCGCCCCGTCATTACTCATGCATATCTAAACAGGCTGTTGCTAGTTTCTCTCTCTCTCTCTCTCTCTCTCTCTCTCTCGCTGGGCGTCTGGGCACACCGCGGGAGTGGCTGAAAACCTTTTGGAAAAGGGAGACACCCCCCCCCCCCTACCCCACCCCCCGAGTCGTCACGCTTGCGTGGGTACAGCCCCAAACCTTTTTAAAGGATTGATATAAGATAGTAGGCTCTTTTTTTTTTTTCCTTAATGCCTCGTGTAGGAAATGTTCATATTCTTTATTCCGTTTTGTAAGATCCTTTTTTACTGTTTCGTTATGAATATTTTAATGTCTAATATATATATATATATATATATATATATATATATATATATATATATATATATATTCGTCTCTTCGATGTATATCAACTGACTGTTATATTTCTCTCTTGTGTCTCCCCTGATGATGTGATTATTACACGAAAGTGCACTTGGGAACTTTTCGTGTTTCATTTTCCCCGTGGACTCATAGGAATATATATATATATATATATATATATATATATATATATATATATATATATATATATATATATATATATATAGGGGGATCTTTTCAAGGGATGTTGATAACTTCAAGGGAAGGAGAGGGCGATTTGATCACAGGGGCTTAATGTTCGAAGGCTTGTTTAAACGTTCCCCCGAATTAATCCGGTTTCGGATAGTGAGAAGGCAGGTGAGGGGGAGGTAGGGAGGAGGAGGAGGAGGGTACACCAAGACGCCTTCTGCTTAACTTCCATTTAGGTTGGGCATGTAAATGTGAGGCCAACTCCGGGAAAATCAGTCCTAACTCATAATAATTGTTTTTTTTTTTCTTTTTCCCATTTATGTCCAAGCCTCCATCCAGTCTCTCTGGGAAGTTCTTATCAAGGCCCAGGTCTTAAATTAAACGCTGGAAGAAGAAATGTTAAGCAGATAGAGAAAATTAACTAAGAGTGACTGGTTGTAGTTGTTGGGGGAATTTACGAGGGGTGAAATGATTCCAAAGTTGGGCGGTGCAGGGGAAAAAGCAGACGTCACAACCTGACATTCGTGTTGCCAGTGGATACATGGTTATTATCATGTCTCGCAATGGATTGCTGAGGATTACTTGGTCCAGCTACAGGAGGAGACTTAAACACTTAATAATTTCTTGGGAGTAAAAACCGGAGACATAATAATTTCTTGGGAGTAGAAACCGGAGATATCATAATTTCTTGGGAGTAGAAACCGAAGTAATATCTCAAAAAGAGAAAGAAAGAGAACCAGCACTGCGTTGTAAGGCAGAGAGAGAGGGTCAAGTTTAGAGGTCACGTCCTCTTGTACACCACTACCCCAGTGTGTTCCTCGTTTCCTGGCGACACCTCTTAGTACTGGCTGTCCTGACGTACACGTTTGCTTTACTCCACGCTCGGGGGCCATCCGCTGGGCTATCCCGTCTCATCTTGTTACACCTCCTTCACACACAGGTGCCTTTATAATTCCTTATTGTCAGTGTAATATACAGGTTCTCTGTCCTTATTGTCTGTGTAATATACAGGTTCTCTATCCTTATTGTCTGTATGATATACAGGCTCTCTATCCTTATTGTCTGTATGATATACAGGCTCTCTATCCTTATTGTCTGCATAATATACAGGTTCTCTATCCTTATTGTCTGTATTATATACAGGTTCTCTATCCTTATTGTCTGTATGATATACAGGTTCTCTATCCTTATTGTCTGTATAATATACAGGTTCTCTATCCTTTAAATCTGTTGAATAAAGTCTCTGTCCGTCGTTGCCCATAAAGAACAGGGACGACTTTGTTTTACCCACATTTCTACTGGTAACATTACTGATAAGGCAGAGAATGATAGCACTGTGCCTATTGGTTGTTGAAGGTTCGAAACCACAGGCTTGCAACCCCTGCATTGTACAGTCGAACGCCTCCTTTGTTTCAACCTATGATTCCTTCCTGTCGATCGGGAAAGACTCGTCCACTTATACATAGTTTAGGAATTACGGTACATTTGCTGTCCTCGAGCGGATGACTTTGTCACTGGGTCGTCGGGCTCCCCAAGTTATTGCTACGTATCCGACCCTTCACATCACGTGGAGCCTCTCAAACATCATCAGTATAACGTCTGGTATACTACCAGCGCACGGGAGAAGCCGTCACGTAATGTGGAGGGCTCATATCTGCTGACGCAGGATAAATGTCAGGCTAACATCTACGCCTTGTTTGGAGCCACGTCAAGAGTTGCTGTCCTCCTTTTACCTCGCCTCCTCAGCCACCGTGACCTTTTAATGGTCGTCTGAATGATTGATGTTGTTTGTTCCCTTACTTGAAGTCCCTCTAGCTTCCATCACTGGTGAGCCTTGCGAATTCGTCCCTCTTCCTACCAACGCAACCCACCACCCACCCCCCGACTGACTACACCAGAGAGGAGGTTGCCACATAGAAGAGGATGGGTCTTGAAGGCGGTCAAGAGTCCCCTCTGTCCATAATGACCGACTCTCTCTCTCTCTCTCTCTCTCTCTCTCTCTCTCTCTCTCTCTCTCTCTCTCTCTCTCTCTCTCTCTCCCCGAGTTCCATGCGAAAGATTAGCGTCATTCTTGGTTCTCTAACACACACACACACGAGTGTTGTATATACTCTCTCTCTCTCTCTCTCTCTCTCTCTCTCTCTCTCTCTCTCTCTCTCTCTCTCTCTCTCTCTCTCTCTCTCTCTCTCTCTGCATGTTCAACCTTCACACGTGTGTGCCCCCCCCCATCTCTTGATTCGTCATTATATTCTCTTTTTTTTCCGGGTTAGATTCATTGTTGTGATGACGTAACCCACTGAACCTCGTGGTAAGTGAGCCCCCCCCCGTCACACTTGCCCTTTCTATACAACGTTTGGCCCAGATATCGTGTTCTAAATTCCAGTGTCGTCTTCCTCGACGAGCTTCGTGTGCTGATCACGTTTTTAGGGGGAACCTTGACCTCATGAAAGGTCAGTAGAGCGTTTACATGTTTGTTGCATCATAGCTTACACACATGTAATGTTGGATCATATAGTGGGGTGAGGTTAGGGTCAGGGTGGATGGTGGAGGGGAGGATGCTGGAGATTTTGACCCTAAATCTTTCTCACCGCACCGAAGTCATGGAGCACGACAGTACGACCCTCTTCAGTACGACGGTACGACACCTCGTGAGTACGACTCTTGGGTATGATGGCCTAGCCCTTTGATAGAAATCTGGAAAACTTAGATCAAAGTCCAGGTCGCACCGTCGTCCTCAAAGGGTCGTATACCGTCGTGCTCCTAGGGTCTTACCGTCGTGCTCCTAGGGTCGTACCGTCGTGCTCTTAGGGTCGTACCGTCGTGCTCCTAGGGTCGTACCATTGTGCTCCTAGGATCGTACCGTCGTGCTCCTAGGGTCATACCGTCGTGCTCTTAGGGTCGTACCGTCGTGCTCCTAGGGTCGTACCGTCGTGCTCTTAGGGTCGTATCGTCGTGCTCCTAGGGTGGTACCGTCGTGCTCCGAGGGTCGTACCGTCGTGCTCTAAGGTCGTACCGTCGTGCTCCTAGGGTCGTACCGTCGTGCTCCTAGGGTGGTACCGTCGTGCTCCGAGGGTCGTACCATTGTGCTCCTAGGATCGTACCGTCGTGCTCCTAGGATCGTACCGTCGTGCTCCTAGGATCGTACTGTCGTGCTCTAGGGTCGTACCGTCGTGCTCCGAGGGTCGTACCGTCGTGCTCTAAGGTCGTACCGTCGTGCTCCTAGGGTCGTACCGTCGTGCTCTTTGGGTCGTGCTCCTAGGATCGTACCGTCGTGCTCAAAGCGCTTAAATCTGCGGTTTCCTGGAGGCGAGGGGTGTAAGGGAGCGGGGAGACACGGGTGGCATGAAGTGATAAAAGTTTTTCCTAACCTTGACCTCGCGTCCCCAGAGACACATGGTCGACTCTGTATAATTTTTATTGATCCTTTTAGGGCGAAAGGAAGGAAATGCTAGTTTTTCCACGCAAACACCGGCCCGTCCAGTTTTTACCCTCCCTCCTCCTCCGCCCGGCCAGCGCAGCCAGTCACATCCGCTCACACCAGCCAGCATATTCTTATGCAGGACAACTGAATGGCTTTCAGATAAACACCATTAAGCTAGAATCCATACCAGATGTAAAAAAAAAAAAAGAACTGCTTAAAGACGTAAAGCAGAATCCATACTATTAAAAAAAGAATGGCATACACTGTCTGTACCATTAAGCGAGAATCCACACCATCACCATATTTAAAAGAAAAAAAAAAGAAAAAAAAGAAGATAGACATATTCAATGAACTGCTTAATGGCATTAACTAAAATCCATACAATGAAAAAAAAAAAGGCATACACCAGCTTGTTTAACGTCACAAGTCGGAGCCCTTACTATACGCGACTGACTTCGTAAACACAAAAATCGTATTGTACTCACCAGCATGAAAATTGGCGTGGTTATTTATACGCTGTTACACATTGAAGGGACAATCGTCTCTACTACATTTTTCCCCCAATAAAAACTATATACATATATTTATCAGTCAGTCTGCTCTCTCTTATTAGTGTGTATGTGTCTGTAATACAGGTCACCTTTATACCGTTGTACAGTACATCTGATGCGAGTGAAATGATTCTGTACTGTATCATTAAGCGTTACCAGATATGGCAGTCTTTTGTTTTGTTTTACGATGCACGCGTGAGAATCTCTCACATCTTACGTCATGACGGTCGCGTCTTCCTTTAGCACGGATGCGTACGTGTTCATTATTGGATTCACTTCGAGGATCAGCCAGTAACAGACGAAAGAGCAACGAATGAAGTCGAGGCCGACTTGAGCTGACATATTGACGGAAGACAGCGAGATGGCTGCACTAGATTTAGCCAAGAATGGCTATAGGGGGTAGGATCCGTCTTGATCAGTCTTGCTCCGTAGGATCTGTCCTCCTGCTGGGGCGACAGTCTTTGCTTAGAGGGTCAGTCCACCTGTGGAGGTTAAGTCTTGCTGGCGTGGTACGGCTAACGTTTCTAATCCACGTAAATCACTCGCCCAGAAGGACTCGGTAGTGTGTGCGTGAAGTGTCCCAAACGGTACGAACTTCGGAGGCCGAGAGAGATCATGTTGACTTTGGCATATACACTGTAAGATGGGTGAACCATGAGAGAGAGAGAGAGAGAGAGAGAGAGAGAGAGAGAGAGAGAGAGAGAGAGAGAGAGAGAGAGAGAGAGCTGTTACAAAAGTGTAAAGTATTAAGGGCCTGCGCCAGAAGTATATAGTGTAAGGGTCAGTCCTTAGAGATGATAATGATAACGAATAGGGACGATGATTATCATCATAATTATGGTTATAACCTTTATTTCAGTCAATGCAATATCCAGAAGGCCGAATAAAAAGAAAACTGTGCAATTGTAGACACTGACACCATTTATCATGACCCAGCTGTGTTGAACTGCACACCTGTTGCCATCAAACAGGATGAGAAGCAGAGAGAAACGCTCGTTTGCTTTGCTAGGTTTGGGATAGGTTAGACTGTGCTAGGGTAGATAATTCTGCTAAGCTGTGCTAGGTTAATTATGTTATATTAGTTTAAATGGTTGGGTTAGGTTAGTTTGGGATGTTTGAGGTTAGTTTAAGTCAGATGGCTAAGTTAGGTTAAGGGCTTAGGATGAAGTTGTAGTGGTGGAAAACTACATTCGAAATATTTCCAGACGGAGTGTGTCGCCTCCCAGGTAATACATGCAAATTGGGGAGTTAATTTAAGGTTAAATCGTGCAAATTACGTTAACTTGAGATAGTTTAAGGTCATATTATATTAGGCCACTTCCCTTCACCTATATCGCAAAAAATTCTCCTCAGTACGAAACCCGGGGAACGCCCATCCCGGCCCGCCAATCTTCCTACGCCTGGCATACCCACAAAGAGCCTCAGAGCGAAAAATCACAACGGCCGTCTGAGGTGCTTCGTGTGTCTTCCCTCTGCATGAAGGTACAGACTTTTATTTTTTTTTTTCTTAAGACTTCCAAGTATTTCTTGATGTAAATAGCGTCTGTAAGGGAGGAGGAGGGGGTGATGTTCCTTGGAACATACATCAGTTGCATGTCTACTTGATCATGATGATAAGACCCCTTGAGCCACGACGAAACGACAACTGAGCACGACGGGTACGACCCTTGGATATCAAATGGCCAGGTTTTCAGTCGTCGTACCCAAGGGTCATACCGTCGTGCTCAAAGGTCGTGTCGTTGAAAAATACTTCCCAGCACTGGTCCTCCGAGGGCTGCCAATAGCCATTGTCATATGTGATTTTTAAAAACGTACGCGCGCTGTGTAAAATCCATCATTCCCCCACCACATCAGGCATACCATTCTTTTGTATGAGCAGTATGCAATTTCTGGTCAACAGTTGATGGATTTGACGGTGAAGCACCTGGGTTGAGCTCCAGTGTCTGTCCATTACCTTCCTGTATTTATTTCAAGACTTTTTGGATCCTTCTAAAGAACCAGTGTCTGGTCCATTACCTTCCTATATTTATTTCGACTTTTTGGATCCTCCTAAAGAACCAGTGTCTTGTTCATTACCTTCCTATATTTATTTCAAGACTTTTTTGGATCCTCCCAAAAGAACCCATTCAATGAACTCCACCCTAATTCTTGCAGCTCCTCAAATCCGTCATTCTCGATCTACCTTTCTTTCATTTTCACTAACCTTCCCCTGACCTCGACACTTCCAAGAATCCTCCGAAGCAAACCCCTCCCAAATTCTTCCACTCCTAGAACCAGTCCCTGCAGTCATCGGTCAAGCGAGATACTCATAGCAATCCCTCTGGCCGCCACCACCTTGGGCCTGACAGTATGTTCCTTAACACAATACGCGGCCTCAGATCACCGCCTCCGGTACGTTCCCTAAATTCACCCAGCGGACGACGTCATATGATCAAACTTTGGTAAGCGGAACTAATACTTACCCTAAGCACTTAAGTAGCTCTTAAGTAGCTCTTCGTGGACTCGTTCGCATAATTTCAGTAAGCTGTGTTTCTTCGGCTTGTTGTTGATCCCTCACAAAACTTGAGTTAGAAATACGCTCTAGCGCAACACAATGCTAGGTAATGACCCGAGAACCTTCTCTCGGCAACTCTCTCTCTCTCTCTCTCTCTCTCTCTCTCTCTCTCTCTCTCTCTCTCTCTCTCTCTCTCTCTCTCTCTCTCTCACCTGAACATCCATGGCTTGATATCATTCGCAGAAAGAATAATAAATTCCTTTGTTTTTATAAGACCCTCGTGTACATCATACCTCTGGCCACTTATTTGTCATATTTAATCGACGATACACAACGTATATCGACAGATCTCTAAATCGAATGTCGCTGCTAATGACACCTCCTACTTTGAGTTCCTCGGCTTTGGCTGGACCCCACTAACCGGGGTCGAGCACCTTGGGTGCTTAGGTATTACTTCACTCACTCCACTCTGAGAAACGTGGAGGTGGACGGCTAACGCTGGAACTTCTCCTCCTCCGCCACACAGTTCGGGGAAGAACTTCCAGTTCTAAGGTCGGTGCCTTAAAAGCTCAAAATCAAGGTCATAATGGCAATCCTCTCTTCTTGCGAGTGGAGCGTCTTATTGCAAGAGTCCGTACCGTCTTATTGCAATGGGGTCTGTCGCCTTTGCTTTTGAAATTAGAAAATGTAATCAGGTTCATTACTTCTTACCGAAGCCGAGCTGGTGATCGTTGGCATATATAAAAAAAAATTCCACAGGAACTTATGTGAGACTTTACTTATTTAGTGTTGCCACATTGCTTATGAATATATATATATATATATATATATATATATATATATATATATATATATATATATATACATTTTTTTTTTGGTTTGAAAGGGGTCGCGTTTTTTTCCAAGTACTTGGAAGGAGCTGAGGAGTAAACACGATTACGAATTCGCTTGAATTCATGACCACGACGGTACGATCTGTGAACACGACGGTACGTTTTTCGTGTCCGATGGCCTGGCTTTTAGCCAAAATCTGGGTAAAGTCAAAGGCCTGGTCGTCGTACCCAAGAATCGTACCGTAGGCGCTCAAGGGGTCGTACACGTCGGTGCTCCTCCTCAAGGGTCGCACACGTCGTACCCAACAGTCGCACCGTCGGTGGTCAAGGGGTCGTACAAATCGGTGCTCAAGGGTCGTACACGTCGGTGCTTAAGAGTCGTACACGTCGGTGCTTCTCCTCAAGGAGTCGCACACGTCGCACCCAATAGTCGT
Source organism: Panulirus ornatus (assembly GCF_036320965.1). NCBI lineage: Eukaryota > Metazoa > Arthropoda > Malacostraca > Decapoda > Palinuridae > Panulirus > Panulirus ornatus. The sequence goes on along the minus strand of NC_092254.1, from coordinate 7,725,512 downwards.
ATCGTCGGTGGTCAAGGGGGTCGTACGCGTCGGTGCTCAAGGGGGTCGTGCACGTCGGTGCTCAAGGATCTCATCGGCACGGAGTTAATTTCTGAGTACTAACGACGGCCTGCATCTCGGAGGTTCAAGGTTGGTAATATGACCGATGTTCGCAGCGGACAGACAGCTTCCAGGAACCGACACCTTTGGACGGTGTCCATCTCCACTCCACACACCCTGTCCTCTTGAGGGTGAATATCTGATCAGAACACAAATGATGTGTGTGTGTGTGTGTGTGTGTGTGTGTGTGTGTGTGTGTGTGTGTGTGTGTGTTTGGTGGGTAGATTAGTTCCATGAGAAAAATGAACGTGGAAAAAAACAACACCAACGACAACGAAACTGTCAGGAACTTTTGGCCAAAACTGGTGCAGCGGACGAAGTAACAGTAAACCCTGCAGGAGTGTGGGAATGTTCGGGAATGAATTGAATCAACGTGCTGTTATGTCTCATACCTGCCCACCTTTCCATGGGGGGGATATATCTATCTATCTATCTATCTATCTATCTATCTCTATCTATCTATCTATCTATCTATCTCTCTATCTATCTATCTATCTATCTATCTATCTATCTATCTATATATATATATATATATATATATATATATATATATATATATATATATATATATGTGTGTGTGTGTGTGTGTGTGTGTGTATGTGTGTGTGGGTTGGGCCATTCTTTCGTCTGTTTCCTTGCGCTACCTCGCTAACGCGAGAGACAGCGACAAAGTATTATAAAATAGATGAATAAATAAATATATATATATATTTTTTTTTTTTTTTTTTTTTTTTTTATACTTTGTCGCTGTCTCGCGCGTTTGCGAGGTAGCGCAAGGAAACAGACGAGAGAAATGGCCCAACCCCCCCCATACACATGTACATACACACGTCCACACACGCAAATATACATACCTACACAGCTTTCCATGGTTTACCCCAGACGCTTCACATGCCTTGATTCAATCCACTGACAGCACGTCAACCCCTGTATACCACATCGCTCCAATTCACTCTATTCCTTGCCCTCCTTTCACCCTCCTGCATGTTCAGGCCCCGATCACACAAAATCCTTTTCACTCCATCTTTCCACCTCCAATTTGGTCTCCCTCTTCTCCTCGTTCCCTTCACCTCCGACACATATATCCTCTTGGTCAATCTTTCCTCACTCATTCTCTCCATGTGCCCAAACCATTTCAAAACACCCTCTTCTGCTCTCTCAACCATGCTCTTTTTATTTCCACACATCTCCCTTACCCTTACGTTACTTACTCGATCAAACCACCTCACACCACACATTGTCCTCAAACATCTCATTTCCAGCACATCCATCCTCCTGCGCACAACTCTATCCATAGCCCACGCCTCGCAACCATACAACATTGTTGGAACTACTATTCCTTCAAACATACCCATTTTTGCTTTCCGGGATAATGTTCTCGACTTCCACACATTTTTCAAGGCTCCCAAAATTTTCGCCCCCTCCCCCACCCTATGATCCACTTCCGCTTCCATGGTTCCATCCGCTGACAGATCCACTCCCAGATATCTAAAACACTTCACTTCCTCCAGCCTCTCACCATTCAAACTCACCTCCCAATTGACTTGACCCTCAACCCTACTGTACCTAATAACCTTGCTCTTATTGACATTTACTCTTAACTTTCTTCTTCCACACACTTTACCAAACTCCGTCACCAGCTTCTGCAGTTTCTCACATGAATCCGCCACCAGCGCTGTATCATCAGCGAACAACAACTGACTCACTTCCCAAGCTCTCTCATCCCCAACAGACTTCATACTTGCCCCTCTTTCCAAAACTCTTGCATTTACCTCCCTAACAACCCCATCCATAAACAAATTAAACAACCATGGAGACATCACACACCCCTGCCGCAAACCTACATTCACTGAGAACCAATCACTTTCCTCTCTTCCTACACGTACACATGCCTTACATCCTCGATAAAAACTTTTCACTGCTTCTAACAACTTGCCTCCCACACCATATATTCTTAATACCTTCCACAGAGCATCTCTATCAACTCTATCATATGCCTTCTCCAGATCCATAAATGCTACATACAAATCCATTTGCTTTTCTAAGTATTTCTCACATACATTCTTCAAAGCAAACACCTGATCCACACATCCTCTACCACTTATATATATATATATATATATATATATATATATATATATATATATATATATATATATATAATGGTAATCCTCTCTCAAAAGTCTTGGTAATGTCATTTTTTCTTGACCACGAGCTTAACCAAATCACATTCGAATTTTGGCCCAAAACTTTGCACGGATGACTTAACATGTCTCGACCTTGACCTGACGTACAGAGTGTGAACTTGAATCACACTCCCTCTCCTTCCATACTTGTCTTCGTCACGAGCTTATTTCTATCAAGCTCTAACTTTACTAACTTATGACCCGTAAGGTCTTGGACTTATATTTATTTTTGGTGGGATGGATCACTGGTTAGATTAAATCGTGCTGGACTTCGATCAAAATAGATGTCATCATGCGCTTCATCTATTCTCTGGTCACGGGTGAAAGGTGGAGCCACCTCGCGCACATACCTATGTGTAGGTCTGTGAGGTCATTTTCGTTTATCTACCCCTAGAAAGAGAGATTGACTGTCTTTCCTGTGTTTCCTCTTTCAACTCTCCCCCTTCCTCGGAAAGAGAGAGAGATTGATTGCCCTTCCTCCTGCTTTCTCTCTTTCAGTTCCCCTTTCCTTACCTTTCTGTAATGAGACTTTTAATTGCTGGGGGTCTTGCTTGATTCCTGACGCAGTCGACCTGAAGGTTGGTGGGCAGGGGTGTGTTTTATTTCGTGGCCGAATCCTCGTGAGTCTTAGAGGCAGGCGAGTGCGTCTGGCTGGGTATCTGGTTTGTTGAACCGTGGCAGGCGAGGACCTCGTCCTTGTGGCGGCTAGATTTGTTGAAACTTGGCAGGCAAACGCAATTGGTCCATGGCCTGAGCGGCACGAAACTCGTCAGCCAAGTTTCTTGTCCCTTAGTTTTAACAGACTTGAAACTTGGCAGGTAATTACCTCGGTCCGTGGCTCTGATCGTTATGAAACTTGTCAGCCAACTATTTCGTCCCTTAATGTGACTGACAGAAACATGGCAGGTCATTACCTGTGCCCGATCATCTTTTCTTTTATTCTTTTCTAATTCTGATTTAGACCCTTTGCTTGCACCGAGGCCACGAGCCACTACATCCGACACTACAGTAAAACTCTACGGGAATGAACATCAGGACTTCATTGCCAGACAAGTGAAGGAGAGAGAGAAAGAGAGAGGCAGAGCTGCCTCATGTCTTGTGAACCCCCCCAACCCACCCCCTTGGAGGCGACGGGACGATCCTTGAAGCACGACAGCAGGATCCCTGGACATGATGGCCCAGCAGTCGCGTCCAAGGGCATTTCCGTCGCATGGCGCCGCGAGATGTATCACAATCGTCGATGGGTCATTTCAGGTGCGTAACCACGCCTGCATGTACTTGGTCCTCTGTCCTGGGAAGCTTATTTGATACGTAACACACTAGGGGAAAAAAAGGGGGGGGTCTCCTGGAATCACCGAGAAAGGCGTACCGTACGGAATCTATAGTCCGGGAGTCGATAAGAAAGGGATTTATAGTCTCCTGGAACCACTGAGGGAAGCGTACTAGATTGGTTCCCTGTACATCTGGCTCATCCTCCATGCATCACTCTGTACACCACTACATCACTGCAGGACGATGGGCTCCATGCGTCACTGAACACCATTGTGTGTCACGGTGCACTGTGAACCTCCGTGCTGTTCTGAACGTCACTGTCGACACTGTCGACCTCCCCTCGAGCCTCATTGTGGACACACGTACATTATACGTCCCCTGTAGATCACTGTAGATGTCCGTACATTATCGTAGGTTCCTGTACAGTGATCCCTCAGTATAGGCTCCTGTAGATCACTGTAGACCCCTGTAGATCAGCGTGGGTATCCCTGAACACCACTGTAGATCGTCAAGCCTCACTGTAGACACTCACAATTATAGCTTCTCGCACGGCACTGTATACCCCTTGACTTCACTGTAGACACCTGTACATTGCAGTAGGTCACTGTATATCACTGTAGGCACTTCCCGGTCACCTCTGTAGATTGTGTACCTCATCTTCGATCACAGGACATTACTGTAGGTCCCCACACGGCACTAATGACACGTTTAACTCACTGTATACATTTGTATATTCCTCTAAGCAGCCATGCATCACTGCTGGACCATTTGTGTACCGCTGATGGTCGTGATCACTGTATACCTTTATGTTGTACTGCATGCGTCACTGCACAGTCCTCACGTATATCACAGTAAGCCCCTTACATCACTGTAGGGCTCTCTATATCACTGTAAGCCCCTGTACATCACTTCAGGGGTTCATATTTCACTGTAGGCTCCTGTGTATCACTGAAGGTACGTGCACATCACTGCAGGGTTTTTTGTAACCTGTATGAACGCACATATATCACTGTAGACGCCCGTGTACGTCACACAGGGATTCAGTACATCACTTTGTACAACAGTACATCACTTCACATCTTTTTATGGTCCCTTATATCATTGAGCATTAATGTACGTGTCTGTAGAGCCCCTTACATCACTGTAGATCCACGCACGTCTCTGTCGAGCCCCGTACATCACTATACATTACTTTACGTGTTTGTAGAGCCCCTTACATCACTGTTCGTCACTTTACGTGTCTGTAGAGCCCCTTACCTCACTGTACATCACTGTAGAGCCCCTTACATCAATGTACATCACTGTAGAGCCCCTTACATCAATGTACATCCCTGTAGAGCCCCTTACATCACTGTACATCACTGTAGAGCCCCTTACATCAATGTACATCATTGTAGAGCCCCTTACATCAATGTACATTTCTGTAGAGCCCCTTACATCATTGTACATCACTGTAGAGCCCCTTACATCACTGTACATCTTTGTAGGGCCCCTTACATCACTGTACATCTTTGTAGGGCCCCTTACATCAATGTACATCACTGTAGAGCCCCTTACATCAATGTACATCACTGTAGAGCCCCTTACATCAATGTACATCACTGTAGAGCCCCTTACATCACTGTACATCACTGTAGAGCCCCTTGCATCACTGTACATCTTTGTAGGGCCCCTTACATCAATGTACATCACTGTAGAGCCCCTTGCGTCAATATACATCACTGTAGAGCCCCTTGCATCAATGTACATCACTGTAGAGCCCCTTACACCACTGTACATCACTATAGAGCCCCTCACATCAATGAAGGCCCCCACCACGCCTGTATAATACCCCGCACCGAGATCCCTGAATGTACTAGACCATAGTATACACCATGGTACAGTGGTGCTGTGGTCACCAGCACAGGGACATGAGCCCCATTACATCATTACAGGTCACTTGTACTAATTTTTGGTGAACAGCTGAGGGCCAGACGGACCGGCGTTCTTGTAGTAGTAGCGGCACTGTAGTTTGGTCTTCCTGCTACAGCAGCGACTACAGAGAGAGAGAGAGAGAGAGAGGGAGTGTGATGTCAAGCAGGCCATCCGGCTGCTGTGGCTTGAGGCACACTCACGGAGGGATAGGTCAACTTTACCAGTGGCTGAGGCAAATACTTCGCTATGTTTAGCGGCCTTTGAATATTCCCTGAATTGTTATCGAACGCATCTGACAACACTAACAACATTCTGGATAAGAGCTGGTTTTAACAGCCTTCTACCTCGCCCGGTATCGTATAGACCCCCACCCTTTGTATGGTTTCTCACCAGGTATAGACCCCACCCTGTGTATGGTTCTCACCAGGTATAGACCCCACCCTACGTATGGTTCTCACCAGGTATAGACTCCACCCTATGTATGGTTCTCACCAGGTATAGACCCCACCCTACGTATGGTTCTCACCACTTATAGACCCCCACCCTACGGAAACATACGTCAGGCGTCGGAAGTATCTACTTAAGTATATACTAATTGCACATTATCCCTGTTTGTCGTATATCACCCACCAGATGTACGTTGTAAACCCCCCCTCCCCCCCTCCCACAACGCTCGTTGTGGTAAAAGCGGACGAGAAGTAAGGGGTGTAGTGTGCTGACTGGAATGATGTCGTAAACCCTGTCAGTACGACGCTTCCTCCATTTATGTACGATGCCTGGAATCACCGCGGGTTCCAGGTATCGTACTTGAAGGGCCTGAGATGTAGTACTCATTGGGGTACGGTCGTACTCAAGTGCTGTAAAGTTAAAGTTATAGTATCTATGACGATTTAATGGAGCCTTTTTAAAAGAAAAGGATCTCTAGATATTGTCTTGCCCATCTGTGATGCACCTTCCTTATGACATGCAGCCACTTAGATAGCAAGTTGCTGAGTGATGAACGTGGGAAGTACCCGTTCGTGTACAGGTCCCACTCTTGACGCAGGAGCCAGGCATGTGTTTCAGATGTCTGGCCATTTCCTAGGCAAAGGGCGGCTTGAAGGAAGGCCTCACGTACATGGAAAGAGAGTGAGGACCATCTGTCCCGTGAGTGTAGATACCATCATTTTTTTGTGCCCTTCTTGTGTTCATCTTCTTCTTCCAGTTGACCTCTTGTGTTCCAAGGACGTTTTTTGGAGACTCCTCTTCCAGACCCGGATAATATATGTGGTTGGAGGAGGTGGTCTGTGGGTAGGCTTTATGTATATATATATATATATATGGTTCTTCTCCTCATCAAAGCCGTGTGCTCCTAGTTTGCATACACTCAGGTAGGGTAAAAGTTACCGCAAGTTACCCCAACTTAAATTGAAGTTGGGGGTATAAGTTCCTCTTTTCTTGTAACTCGCCGCAACTTACCCTGGAGCCTTCGTTTATTTTTTTCTCTCTCGAGAACTTGAAGTTCACAAAGAGCTTGACCTACCCGGTAAAAGCACCTCCTCACATTGGATTCAGTCGCCTCTGCTTCATAGCTTACACACCAACCCTACGTATGTGGGTTCCGTATGTCGTAATACGGAGAGGGAAAGGTGGTTGTGTCATCACTGTGTATACGAGACACGGGTTGAAGGGGGTCAATACACATTCCCCCATGGCCACTTACGCTGCTCGTTAATGATGGTAGCCATGTGTTACTACCATATTTAGGACGTCTTCCTCAAGTTGGCTGGACCGGACGTGTCCTCTTTATTTTTTTTCTTTTTTTTCCACATCGCCATTCCCCAGGATAAGAGAGAGAGAGAGAGAGAGAGAGAGAGAGAGAGAGAGAGAGAGAGAGAGAGAGAGAGAGAGAGACTTATCCATGGCCTTATATGTGTCCTTCGTCCATTGGATCCGTCTTAACCAGGGGGAATACATGATGCGACTCCTTGATGGTGTCCTTATGAACAGACTCGCCCTCTGTAGCACAGGTTTAGTATCGGGTTTTGCCGACAGCTGCCCTGCTGTGGGTTTTACCAACAGCTGCCATCAGGGGGAATTTGCCAACAGCTGTCAACAGGAGGGTTTACCAACAGCCTCCTCCATTTGTGTTTATCCAAGAGCTACAAAAGTGTGGTTTACCGACAGCTGCCAAACAGTGGGGTTTACTGACAGCTTCGAGCAAAGGAGTTTGCTAGCAGCTTCCATCTGCCGACAGTGGGGTTTACCGACACCTGCCTAGTGGGTTCTACCAACAGCTAGCGGCTGTGGGTGTAGCCCAACACGTGCTGGGAAGGGTTCCACCGTCCCCTGCGGCTAAGGGGTACAACACACACACACACACACACACACACACACACCTGCTACAGTCGAGAAATGCAGACGACTAGATGTCCCAACCCCTTGAGCACGACGGTACGATCCTTCGATCCTTAAGCACGACGGTACGACACATGAGCTAAGAACGACGGTACGACACATGAGCAAACCACGACGGCACGACACATGAGCAAACCACGACGGCACGACACGTGAGCAAGAGCAAAGCACGACGGTACGACACATGAGCAAAGCACGACGGTACGACACATGAGCAAACCACGACTGCACGGCACATGAGCAAACCACGACGGTACGACACGAGCAAACCACGACTGCACGACACCTGAGCAAACCACGACGGTACGACACATGAGCAAAGCACGACGGTACGACACATGTGCAAACCACGACGGCACGACACATGAGCAAACCACGACGGTACGACACATGAGCAAACCACGACGGCACGACACCTGAGCAAACCACGACGGTACGACACATGAGCAAACCACGACGGCACGACACATGAGCAAACCACGACGGTACGACACATGTGCAAACCACGACGGCACGACACATGAGCAAACCACGACGGTACGACACATGAGCAAACCACGACTGCACGACACCTGAGCAAACCACGACGGTACGACACATGAGCAAAACGCGATAGTACCACGACACTGTAACATGATGATGACTGAAATTCAAATGTCCTGCTTTGGTATTGACAGATCAGTCGTAGTAGTAGTAGTAGTAGTAGTATTAATAATGGCAATAGTAGTCGTCTCGTCATTTCGATTATAACTTTCACTACAAAGGAATGCAATGTAGCCGATCCTTTGATCCTCTCTAAGCCCTTTCATTTCGCCTCATCACCATGATTTTGTGACACGAGTCGTATGACACTACTCTGAAGTGCTGATTGATTACTAGTAATGGGGAAGGAGGGAGAGGTGGGGTGTATCCGCTGTGGGCATGAGGACGCCAGAGGCAGTGAGTAGGAACAGCGAGCGGCTGGGGGAGCAGGCCGACCAGCCGTGCCCAGTCTGCCCTACGGGAGGGACACGCCCCACACCACCACTGACCACCCCTCTCTCTCTCTCTCTCTCTCTCTCTCTCTCTCTCTCTCTCTCTCTCTGCGACCGGTGTATGAGCGCATGTCATCATCCTCACACTTTCAAGCCCGCTGGGAGGCGCGACTGAGGGACTGGTGCGGGTATAGAGAAGCAGGAGTGATTTGAGCAGCGGGTAGTTAGTGCGGGAGGAGGGCACGGGAGGTGAGGAGGAGTGGGAGGGGACGGAGCGGGGTGGGGGGCAGAGAAAGGTGTTTCCTGGGGCGGGAGGACGGCAGGCAGGCAGGCAGGGGGAGGAGGGAGGGAAGGTGGCAGGGGTGGTGGACTCAACCCGGCCGCTTCAAGGCCAAGTTCAGCCCGGCCCTCGGTAACTCTCCCTCTTACCCCGGTCTGTATTTGTTATGTCTCACATGTAGCATGTTGACGGGGCGGTACACCAGCCCAGGCAGGGTGAGGCGCGTCTGCCGGCCGGGGGGCGTCGCCCCGGGCCCCGGGGCAGCCAGGGGGCCTGCTTGGGGCAGGCGGCGGGGGGCGGCCGACGCCACATTCTTGCACTGGTCCACCTTCCGGTTAGAAAGTTATAATTTTGCCGAGTGCGTCTCGCCCGCCCGCTCGCCCGCCGCTCCTGCATGACCGTGCTGGTACTGCCGTCCCAGACCCTCGTGCTCCTTCCCCAGCACCCACACGCACGGCCACCTCACAGGCACGGGGGAGACGTGCCGTCTGGGGCAGGGAGGGCAGCGTGGTTGTCTGAGGAAGGGAGTGGGACGTGGTTGTAAAGGGAGGGAGTGAGACGTGACCGTCAGAGGAAAGGAGACGTGGTTGTCTGAGGAAGGGAGTGGGACGTGGTTGTTGAGGGAGGGAGTGAGACGTGACTGTCAGAGGAAAGGAGGGAGACGTGGTTGTCTGAGGAAGGGAGTGGGACGTGGTTGTTGAGGGAGGGAGTGAGACGTGACTGTCAGAGGAAAGGAGGGAGACGTGGTTGTCTGAGGAAGGGAGTGGGACGTGGTTGTTGAGGGAGGGAGTGAAACGTGACCGTCAGAGGAAAGGAAGGAGACGTGGTAGTCTGAGGAAGGGAGTGGGACGTGGTTGTTGAGGGAGGGAGTGAGACGTGACTGTCAGAGGAAAGGAGGGAGACGAGGTTGTCTGAGGAAGGGAGTGGGACGTGGTTGTTGAGGGAGGGAGTGAGACGTGACTGACGGAGGAAAGGAGGGAGACGTGGTTATCTGAGGGAGTGGGACGTTGTTGTTGATGGAGGGAGTGAGACGTGACTCAGAGGAAAGGAGGGAGACGTGGTTGTCTAAGGTAGAGAAAGGTACGTGGATGTCTGAGGAGAGAAGGGATTCGCGGTTGCTTGAAATACGGAGACGGTTGTCTAAGGCAAGCAGGGAGGGGGACACGGTCGTCCGAGGCAGGGAGTGAGGGACACATGGTCTTCTGAGACAAGGAGGGAGGGAGACACGGTTATCTGAAGGAGAGGCGGAGACCTGGCAGTATAAAGGAAGGAGGGAGGCGTGGTGGGTGTGTTGAGGATAGGAGACGTGTGTGTGTGTGTGTGTGGTAGGGAGGAAGTGCTGGATGTGACACAGGGAACGAAGTGTGTGCGTGCGGGTAAGAGAGACAGATATGGGCGTGGGTGAGGGTGACAGACATTGGAGTAAAAGCACGACCATCCAGCTGATGTTGAACTATTTGATAACCTAAACACCCAAACGCCCAAAGGTTCCTCTCATGAGTCCAGTACGTATACACCTTTGTCTGGTTGTGCTGACGGGATTTCTTAGGTTGACGTGCATGTTCTCCTTGTCTAACATCCCGATAAGTTAAAGATATTCGTGTGTAGATGTGAATTAAACTTTTCGCTTATTGCTATGGATCTTACACTCTATAAGGGTTCTGACTGTCTTTGAGATGTTTTGCAATAGTTCAAATACTACCTTGGAAGGTACAAAGATTCAATGAGTGTTTGTATGGTCATAGAATCACGTTGAATACTGAAAGGAGGTGTTCAAGATTTAGCGAATTATGGTTTTATAACTTGACGTTGAGTGCCGTCGTGACCTCTGGCAGTCGATAAGGCTATAGTCCAACTAGAGTGCATAGGCTGTGTTGTTCCAGTCCAGGAAATAAAGAACCTCTAATGTTCCAGTCCCAAGAGTGTACTCATATTTTCCTGTTCCTAAGAGCAGAGGAATTCACATGTTCCAGTCCCTAATGAAATAGCCCTAATATTCCAGTCCCAAGTACAAAAGCTCTGATATTCCAGTCCCTAGAGTATAGGAGCCCTTTTGGTCCAGTTCCGAGAATACATGCTAGCCCTTACGTTGCAGTCCCAAGAGTATAGGAGCTTGAATGTTCAATTCCAAGTGAACAGAAACACAAATACTGCTCTCCGAAGAGAGCTCAAATATTCCAGTCCCAAGATCAAAAGCTGTAATGTTCCAGTAGCTCTCATATTCCAGTCCCAAGATCAAAAGCTGTAATGTTCCAGTAGCTCTCATATTCCAGTCTCGAGATCAAAAGCTGTAATGTTCCAGTAGCTCTCATATTCCAGTCTCGAGATCAAAAGCTGTAATGTTCCAGTAGCTCTCATATTCCAGTCTCGAGATCAAAAGCTATAATGTTCCAGTAGCTCTCATATTCCAGTCCCAAGATCAAAAGCTGTAATGTTCCAGTAGCTCTCGTATTCCAGTCTCGAGATTAAAGCGTCTCTGTTAGTCCAGTTCTGGAAGTACACTAGCTCTAAAAATCCCGTCCCAAAAGTACAGGAGCTCTGACATTCCAGTTCTAAGAATACAGAACCTGTCATGTTCCATTTCAAGTGTACGGAAGCTCAAATGTTCCAGTTCTTAGGAGACCAAACGCTCTAGTTCTAAGAGTACAGGAGCTCTAATGCTTCAGCCCTGAGAGTACGGGAGCTCTAATGATCTAGCTCTAAGAGTACAGGAGCTCTAATGATCCAGCCCTAAGAGTACAGGAGCTCTAATGTTTTAGCCCTAAGAGTACAGGAGCTCTAATGATCCAGCTCTGAGTACAGAAGCTCTGATGATCCAGCTCTAAGAGTACAGGAGCTCTAATGATCCAGCTCTAAGAGTACAGGAGCTCTAATACTTCAGCCCCAAGAATACAGGAGCTCTGGTAGTCCTGTCCGAAGAGCAGTAGGGCTCCTTTGACGGCTTTTAAGGACCTTGTTTTGTCGGTTCGTGAAAAACCATCTTGTAATGTTACTCCCTAACAGGAGTTACTCTGCCCCATCACCCTGCAGAAGGTCATCTACTTGAGGCCCTTCCACATCTCTTCTGTCAAGGCTTCGACAATGGCCCGTATGCCATCTCTGTTCCTTTTCGTGTGATATTGATATTTTTTTTCCCTCTATAAATTTCGCTGGATAAAGAACTCGGTGAGATATTACTTGTTGTTTTTCCCCCCTTCTCATAGATTTCGTTATATGTTTCCGTCAGTGTGTGTGTGTGTGTGTGTGTGTGTGTGTGTGTGTGTGTGTGTGTGTGTGTGTAAGATTTCAGGCGTCGACGACAAATGAGGCCTTTGTACCGACTCCTGTGCAATAAAGCCAGCGATGGCAAGTGTTATGGTATGTGGAATTCGTCTGTATTATATATATATATATATATATATATATATATATATATATATATATATATATATATATATATATATATATAATATACTATTGGGGTTATCCTTGGTGATAGGGGAGAAAGAATACTTCCCACGTATTCCACGTAGAAGGCGACTAAAAGGGGGGGAGCGGGGGGCTGGAAATCCTCCCCTCTCGTTTTTTTTTTTTTTTTTTTTTTTTTTTTTTTTACTTTTCCTAAAGAAGGAACAGAGAGGGGGCCAGGTGAGGATATTCCCTCAAGGGCCCAGTCCTCTGTTCTTAACGCTACCTCGCTAACGCGGGAAATGGCGAATAGTTTGAAAGAAAGAAAAAAAGAAACTATTGTGGTATGTTGATGAGGGCAGGCTAGAGAGGGAAGCTGGTGTATGTCAGGGGAAAGACTTTTGCCAGTTAGTGCTATGCGTCACCGACTGACGTCTACACTTTGAAACTAGTTAGTTTAGCGAACAGAAACGAACAGACAGACAGACAACAACAACAACAACAAAAAAGAGCCGCGTTTCCCCTTTTTCCATTTTAGATTTGTCCGTTTTCTTCCATTTACGGTCATCGGCTACATTTTGAATGTTTGAACAACATGATAACGTGTTGAAGTCTCGGGAACTTGGCTTGCATATCAATGATCATGTTTCATTATCTTTCGTAAGCTTATCATAGAAAGTCCAGCACTTGCGAGATTGGGATTTTTCCAGAACGTCAGGCATGACTCAAATCTCAAAAAAAAAAAAAACAAGAAAAGAAAAAAATAAACTTTTCTTCATAGATCGGAAATTGATGTTTTTTCTCGGCAGCTCCGCGTGGTTAAGCCGCTTGTTCGTTCTCTACTCTCAACATTTCTCCTTTTCGTGAATGCACTGGTACCGGTGCGTCTTGAGTATCCATGCGCATGGGGGCCATGCTCTCGGGATGCGCCTCGGCGAGACTTAACGCAACATGCTCCACGCATGACCGCTCACCATGCTCGCGGCCCACGTCCTCGTCTGAGGCGTGTCTCACACCGGCTTGGCACCACCAACCCACCCAGCCAACCAGTCGACCAGCCATCCAGTCAACCAACCAACCAGCCAACCAGCCTGCCTGCCTACATGCATGCCTGCTTGCCGGCCAATCAGCCAGCCAGCCATCCAGCCAATCAGTCAGCCAGCCAGCCAGCCTGCCTGCCTGCCTACATGCATGCCTGCTTGCCAGCCAGCCAGCCAGCCAGCCAGCCAATCAGTCAACCAGCCAGCAGCCTGCCTGCCTACATGCATGCCTGCTTGCCAGCCAATCAGCCAGCCAACCAGCCAGCCAATCAGCCAACCAGCCAGCCTGCCTGCCTGCATGCATGCCTGCTTGCCAGCCAATCAGCCAGCCAACCAGCCAGCCAATCAGTCAACCAGCCAGCCAGCAAAGCAGCCACACAAAAGATCGCCCCAAAGGTTCCATGGCTGTGCGTGCGACGCGTTATGTCTGCGTATGCATGAGTATCCACGTTTTATAGCTGTGCATGCAACATTTCATGGTCATGTATACTTACGGATCCACATTTTATATTAGCGTATACTTATCGCTCCGCAATCTGTAGTTATGTATACTTAAATATCCACAATTCATAGCTATGCATGCAGCGTTTCTTAGCTATGCATACTTGTGTATCCACATTTTCATAGCTATGCATGCAACATTTTCATAGCTATGTATATTTTATGCATGGACAGTGTGGCTTTATAAACTCGAATTTCCTATCAACATTCTATAACATTTTATCATTATGAATAAAAAGACTCGTTCCGTGCCAGTCTCTCTCTCTCTCTCTCTCTCTCTTCTCTCTCTCTCTCTCTCTCTCTCTCTCTCTCTCTCTCTTCTTGGACAGTTATTCAGTGGAACTCGTACTTTTTTACGCTGACTAATTGTGAATTAATGAACAAACACTCCAGGTAGTAATTAGTCAAATGTGATTGAGAGCCACACCATCTGCGAGGTGCGTCGGTTCGTTGTCTTACGGGAATAATGAAAAGAAAAAAGAAAAAAAAAGGGGGGGATTTTAACATGAAATTGGCAATTGGGTTTGGAATGTAGTGGGAGTGTTCTGCCGGTGGTGTTCGGAATTCTGAGAAATAGACGGGATTATCTGTACATATTAGAGCTTTTGTTGGTGATTTGGATCATGTGAGTGGTGTAAGGTTCTTTGTTGGGGGATTGTAGATCAGGATAAGTTTTGGATGGATCTGTCGGATTTGTAGATCAGTGGGTGAGTGGTGTAAGGTCTTTTGTTGGGGGATTTGTAGATCAGTGGGTGAGTGGTGTAAGGTCTTTTGTTGGGGGATTTGTAGATCAGTGGGTGAGTGGTGTAAGGTCTTTTGTTGGGGGATTGTAGATCAGTGGGTGAGTGGTGTAAGGTCTTTTGTTGGGGGGGATTTGTAGATCAGTGGGTGAGTGGTGTAAGGTCTTTTGTTGGGGGATTGTAGATCAGTGGGTGAGTGGTGTAAGGTCTTTTGTTGGGGGATTTGTAGATCAGTGGGTGAGTGGTGTAAGGTCTTTTGTTGGGGGATTTGTAGATCAGTGGGTGAGTGGTGTAAGGTCTTTTGTTGGGGGATTGTAGATCAATGGGTGAGTGGTGTAAGGTCTTTTGTTGGGGGATTTGTAGATCAGTGGGTGAGTGGTGTAAGGTCTTTTGTTGGGGGATTTGTAGATCAGTGGGTGACGGGTTTAATGGTCTTTCCTCGAAGGAAGTTGACCCGTGGGTCTTTGTTTAAAGGTCTTTGGTTTGAGGTGGCGGATCAGTGAGTGTTTTCAAGGTCTTTTTTTTTTTTTAGGGCCATAACTTTATTTCTCATGAACTGCTTTGTTAGGGCAGTGACGATGGTTAGTACCGTGTGCGCTGGTCGTTTGAGCTGACCGTAGGGATGTGTTATACGTTACCCCGGAACAGTTTCCAGAACATCTTAGATGAAGTGGATACGCTTACAACCTCTGTCTTGGATGGTTGTGATGACCGAACATCTATTTTTAAGACAGACTTCCTTACATATAACCGTCCGCGGTACGGAAGGGAAAACAGTGCACAGTTTTATCAGTTCGCGTCTAAGACTCGAGACAAGTAATTGTTCCCGCCTTCATAAAGCTCCTATAACTCCATTGCTATATATATATATATATATATATATATATATATATATATATATATATATTGGAAAGGATCACAATTTTGCGCGTGATCAAAATATTCCTATGAGTCCCTGTGGGCTCATAGGAATATATATATATATATATATATATATATATATATATATATATATATATATATATATATATAAAGAAGTGATGTCTTGGAAAATGTCATCTTGGGTGAATTACTGAATAGAAAATGTGGCTTTTCACGGTCGTCCCACGCTGAGAATACGACGTGAGAAATTCCTCCGAAAAATGCTCCTTTCAGATTTCTGTCACCTCTAAGGTTTTTTTGCTGGGAATTTAAAAGTCAATTAGACTTTATTTTTGAAGGCGTCGTGGGAGCTGAGGTTCAAGATCCTTCTTGGCTGGAGTTGTCGTGGGGTTTGCAAAGCTTAGGTCATTCCACTTTACAACCGCGCGAACGTTGAGTACTGATAGCCTGACCTGACCTTTGACCCGACTTGGGTCACGTCAAAGGTCAGGAGGCCATTATACTCCAAAGGTCGTATACCGTCATGTTCATCAGAGGTGTGGGGAAGGGTTAGGCTAAGAGACAGTAATGAGGTCTCCAGTAGCAAGATAAACGAGAAGGGGGAAAAAATCACAGAATATTTTTGAAGACAATTACACACACACACACACACACACACGCACACACACACACACAAACACACACACACACACACAGTATGAGATAGACCCTGGCGATTGATATGACCAGGTGCTGGTGTTATCACAGTGTCATGAGAGGGATGTCATTTGACTGGCACCTACAGACCCTGTCACACGCGCCAGTTGCCCCAGTGTCCCGCCAGGATTTTGGACACACCTTGCGATACCATTTTTGACGCGCTCGTCCACACCGTATATGTTGGCGCAAGTGGACAGACATTTTCTGACGGCTGTTACAAGGGGGGGTGAAAGACCATGATGGCGCCATTATAGAAATAGTTTAGAATATATCACAGGAATGGTTTAAGGGTCCCGTCCCCCCCCACCCTTGTGAGATGAGGCCATTCGCGAGAATGGTTTGGCCTCCATCACACGACCATTGAGACGTCTTCACGAGAAGAGATAAGTCGTCGCCATCAACATGAAACTCGGGCGTCATCATGTGAACAGTTTCCACTCCATCGCATGATCACATGGATGCTGCATTACGATTCTGTCTGGTTAGGTGAGTCTAAGTTCAAGCTTAGCAAGTTAGGCCTTTGTCATTCCAGGTCTCTTGTGTGTGTTAAGGTCGGTTATATTAAAGTATGTTTTGGTTGGGTTATTTTATGGTCTAGTTGCCAAGATGGCACGGACAAACTTACACTTGCTTTAATTGTGCTCATCACGGATTAGATGACAGACAAACATATAAAAAAAAAGTGAGGGAATGAGGAGACTCGTTATGTGTCCTTATATGTGTTTGTAAACCCGACTCTGAAATGTGGGAAAGGTGTCGAAAGAAGGGAAAGGCAAGAGGGAGGAGAGGATTCCACAGCGTCGCTGCTTGAGGAAAGAAAAGGAAAAAAAAAAATATTGGCATCATAACGGTCAATACTCGTGTGGCTGATCGCTCACACAAACCGGAGGAAGCAGAAGCCAGGCGCGTGCCACGGGTCGTCCAGGCCTTCGAGGCCGTATACAATACGCGAGCAGACAGCGCACAACACCAGTGGTAAACGCACGGTACCACAAGTCTGGTTAAGGTCATGTTAAGTCTGGTTAATGTTGTAATTTTGCCAGAATGAGTATGCTCAGGTTAAAGTCATGTTAAGTCTGGTAAGATTACGTTCAAGGGCCAGATATTAATGTGGCCCGCATGTACTCTAAATGGAATCTAATCTGAGGTAGATGAAAACCAATCGCATTCTGGGATCAGTTCGTGGCCTTTGTCTGATACCAATCACCAGTTTCCAATCGGCCTGTCAATGAGTAGATTATCATACCACGTCCCCAGCTCCTGATGGGGTTGTCAGAAGGCACGTGACATTTGCTAGGCGACCGGACGTCCGGACGTTTAAAATTGGTTTACGTCGCCGGCAGCCGGTCGTGTAGCCATTTACCGCTTTTTCTTTTTCAAGTGCTGCTCAATTTGAATGCGGTGAATCGACTCATTTCCATCACATGTTAGTATCCAGCAACTCTTCGTATTCATATACTTGTATTATGTATGTCTTATTTTTTAAAGCACTGTATTGCCTTCATCTCCACTTTAATTGGTTAATATATATATATATATATATATATATATATATATATATATATATATATATATATATATATATATATATATATATATGATGATTACTACGAGGGAAAATTAAATAAGTATGAGCAAATATTAGGTCATGCGCATCACATCTCTGTTACCTTATTGCAGCATATATATATATATATATATATATATATATATATATATATATATATATATATATATATATAGTAAACGACTGCAGTTTTTTTTCGTGTGTTTCTGGCGATACCTCGCCAACTTGGTTCATGTAGGTGTTGTTGATATATCTGAGTTGTATTATAGAAAGAAGGAAATCGACGAAACGTTTGCCTCACAGATAAGTTATACGTAACATTTTGGATCGTGTGAGTACCAGGGCATAATGATCAAGCGGCTGCATCTTGAAATGTGTTGAAATAACAGTAAAATCTTTCCTCAAGTTCCAGGTAAAGTAACAAAATGAAAATTTCGAGTATTTTTTTTTTTTTCAAAAGAAGGAACAGAGGATATTCCCTTAGAGGCCCAGTCCTCTGTTCTTAACGCTACCTTGCTACCGCGGGAAATGGCGAATAGTTTGAAAGAAAGGAATATGTATATATATATATATATATATATATATATATATATATATATATATATATATATAGTCGGTACCATGTTGGTGCTAGTGAAACACTTATTTTGAATTATACTCTTTCACTGTTTTCCTACCTAACTGTAAACTTCGAAATATCGGATTCGCTTATTTCGGAATTTTGACTCGCATTATTTTAGAACTCCGATAATTATTGAATCTGTATTACATTTGTACAGAGTTGGAGTACAGCTGTAGAAAAATGTAGTGCATCGTCAGTGATGTACATTACGTTTGTACAACGATGTATTACACCTGTGTAAAGATACATGACATCTGTACAAAGATGTTACATCTGTACAAGCATATATCTGTACAGAGATGTGCTACATCCGTACAAAGATGTGTTACATCCGTATAAAGATGCGTTACATCTGTGCAAAGATGTGTTACATCTGTCCAAAGATGTGTTTCATCCGTACAGAGAAGCGTTTCATCTGTACAAAGATGTGTTACATCCGTACAAAGATGCTTTCATCCATACAAAGATGCGTTACATCTGTGCAAAGATGTGTTATATCCGTACAAAGATGCGTTACATCTGTGCGAAGATGTGTTACATCCGTACAAAGATGCGCTTCATCTGTACAAAGATGCGTTACATCTGTACGAAGATCCCAGGCAGAAGCGCTACTGTTATGTGACACCTTGGCATCCCGTTACCCACCGGGCCTAGACTGGGTACAGTGATTAAGGTGGAAGGGGGGTGGGGAGGGGACGAACGGATATTTAACCCTCGTAATTCAAAACTGTGCACAAAGTTTGGATGGTTGTTCGTTTGGGCATTTAAGCCTATCAGCTGCTAGGGTCATTATGGCCCCGTCAGGGTAAGCGACATCATCCACCAACCGACCAATCTTGTAACACCTTCTTCAGGTGTTACAAGATCATTCTCATCCCACATACACTCTCACTAGGCATGTGGCCCATGTCTGCGAAAAGGGAGATCAACAGACCAAGTAAGTATGGATGACGGCGGATTTCTCTGCCTTCGTGGGAATGATCGGTTTCAGTTGAGCATCTTTATTACGGTATTTACATTTGTAATGAGAAATGAAATCATCCCAGAAATGTTATGGTCCAAAAAAGACAAGACAGAATTTCTTCGGTGTTATTCGTTGATGGAGACGAAAAGCAGAGACGAACGATACATGAAATTAACCAGAGTTGTATGAACTAACTGTCAGATCAGTTCCCATGTTTGCATCATGAAGTTCTTACGGTGTTTTAATCTCCACAGTCAAAAAGTGTGACATGCGGTGTTTATTTTTTTTTCCGACAGAATCACATGGTGTTAATTCATTATTCAAGCCAAACTTGTATGCTGTTAATCACACGATTCTGCTGAAGGTAACATTTATCCCCCCCCCCCCCCATAGGGTAATATGTCTGGGCATTAAACCCCTAAATGTCAAAACTTAACCAGAATATCTCCTCGAGTTCAAACCTTCTGTTGTTCTTCATGCGAATGATTATTTGCATTTGACTCTCAAAAAATTTTTGTTAAGTCAGCACAACCATTACACGTTGAGCAGAACCTATCATTCGCTCCGTCTGCAGTATATATATATATATATATATATATATATATATATATATATATATATTCTTATGAGTCCACGGGGAAAATGAAACACGAAAAGTTCCCAAGTGCACTGTCGTGTAATAATCACATCATCAGGGGAGACACAGAAAAAAATATGTCAGTTGATATACATCGAAGAGACGAAGCTAGGACGCCATTTGGTAAACATGTGATTGGACAATCTAATATATATATATATATATATATATATATATATATATATATATATATATATATATATATATATATATTCTGCAATCCCAGCTCCTTAGATCATCACCATTACTAAACTTTCACCACCGCCACACGGAGTATGATAATCAGAGACACGAGACTATGATCAAAATAATTTGTACTCTTTTTTTTCCTCTTAACCAACATTATCGGTTTGCACTAAGCATCGATTCGAGATCAGGTGTACGATGATTTACGAGACTGCATATTCACACGTGATAGGTTCGCTATGCATTTGGCTCATAGATAATTTGACTATTCCTTGACTTGGAGAGCGAGCGGGCTCTACAGGTACACTATTCCAGATTGTCAGGTCACACATATGGGATCTTATTACTCTTCGGGTGTTACCGGACTCTGCCCGCTCGAGGTTACACCGCGAATGGAAAGTCACCCCTGGCGTGGCCGGATCGTCGTCAGTTGACGAGAACAGTCTCGTCAAAGAACTTCAAAGTGAGTCCATCCTCTCCTTGCTACTGTGTGTAGCTCAGTTTTGGAGCTTGAGAAACCCCTGGCGGATAACCCTTTCTGAGAGTCATGGGGTAATATATAGAAAATATTATTACTTCTTATTTAAAAGTTGCACTATGTCGTCTTCGTCTTGGACACCACATTTCTCTCAAAGTTACATACACACATTCCACATAACACAGGCCTCCTCATCCACTGGAGGCATCTTACGTAATTTTCCTACACATACACAACGTCACCGCACTTCTTAAGCCCGTGGTCCCGACTGATGGACGTAGCTGGCTTTCTGGGCGCTGCGGGAGCCCCATAGAGCGTGCTCCTGAGGCAGGAAAAGTATCACTGCTCTTCGTAGAAAATGAAAAATTTGAAAATGTAAGTAAAGTTTTCGCATAAATATTTTTTTTGTAAGTTATCCGGTAAAGATAAATTTTCCTACATTACATATTTCCAAAGTTGTTGACCAGCGCTAGAAAGTTTTACACTCACGACTTTAAGCTAGTAAAGTGATGAAATTTTAAAAAGTATCCACCAAAACGAAGAAAAAGAAAATTAAAAACTTCCGGATCATTTTCCCTCCCGTTTTTAAAAACAAAAAACGAGCGGGGCAAATAAGTTGGTCAGTACCCGGGGATCCCCCAGTAACAGCCCTGGTGTGTGTGTGTGTGTGTGTGTGTGTGTGTGTGTGTGTCATCTTAAGGCTTCTTCCCTCACTTGTCAGCCTCCTGCGTCCTTTATTGTTCTTGGTTTGTTTTTTCTTTTTTTCGGCATCTTTTCATTTCTTATTGATTGGTTGAGTCCCACCTCCTCCCCCAATGGCCTTTCTCTTTTTGAATAAAAATCCTCACAGAATTTTTATGATCGTGTCGGTTTGTTAGCCTAACGCAACGCCGCTTGACCGTTATACACCGCTCAGAGAATAATCTTTAAAGTTCCTTTAATGCCGCAAATATATATATATATATATATATATATATATATATATATATATATATATATATATATATTATACTGATGCATCTATATATATCTATTATAATGTTCGGGACTCCCAAAGCACTTTGTCAATAGCCAGTCTGTCGACATTACAGTATATGTTTACGTGTCTTTAAATAGTCATATTACGTGACACAAGTGTCGTTTTCACGTAGAAACATACACTGTAAAGACTGCACAAGTTTATCATAAAATCTAAAACTTTGAAAAAAAGACAAATTCCAGTATAAGAATACATAGTGGACGCTAAAATGTTTAAAACTTTATAATTTGTTGCAGGAATTTACGAAAACATTCATAAAAGTGTTCAAACTCCCAAACATTAAACTCTATATATATATATATATATATATATATATATATATATATATATATATATATATATTCGTGTATAAATTACAAAGGTGTGTGTGTGTGTGCTAGTTTCCATAATATTGTATGTTTTTGTGTTTATATGAGTGCATGCATACATTTCAGTATCTGATGGGGAATTCAAATTATTCCATGTAATTAGTATATGTTTGTCTTGACTGTTTAAATGTCTTGGGGAGTGAATTTACGCCTGGTACCCATTCATCAAACCCTTCTCAAAGGAAATGATGAACAGCTGGTTTGGCTGTGATATCTGGCTTTCCTCTTCTGGGACTCGAACACTGGCCCGTTAGAGTAGTGGGTCGCAGCGATAACCCGTGCGCTACGGTGTGTATGTGTTTGTTTTAAAAACACATCTTACTTGCAATTTCTCTTTGCTTCCTAGAAATTTGATTTACATTTGCTATACCTCTTATGGGATATATATATATATATATATATATATATATATATATATATATATATATATATATATATATTTATAATGTGAAAGCCACAGAAGCAAAGAAAATTTTCCATTGTATTTTGTATATTAAATTTCACAACTTTCTTTTAGTTTTTTTTATGCATTCGTGAGAACAAAACATTATAATATATATATATATATATATATTACTCTCTTGTATGAGACTCGTTCACTCCTCTTTACTTCAGCCATAGGAAATGGAGGGGGAGAAGGTCTGAGCGGGATATGTCCTTCGGCTTCTATGAACTGAAAACTTGCCATCACGTACTATGAAATATTTTCCAGCGTTTAGACGAGCCCTGTGTGAATTTCTCACTCTATAAGTGAAGTGATTTTTATCTGAATGCATGAGAGTGAGTTGTGCACTGTGATAACTTTTTTTTTTTTATATTTGCTTCCGTACTCGTGTGTCACATGTTGTGAGGTTCGGACAAAGTCGGAAAATTTGACCCGTGGATCGAGGGAGCTTCCCATAGGGTCTGTGTCTATACATAATAAACGTGTGTGTGTGTGTGTGTGTGTGTGTGTGTGTGTGTGTCTAATTGTGTATGTGTATTAATGATTCTAGTTTCTGTGTCTGTTTATGTACGAGTGTAGTGTCTGTGTGATTATTCGAATTGTGTGTGTGTGTGTGTGTGTGTGTGTGTGTGTGTGTGTGAGTGAGAGAGAGAGAGAGAGAGAGAGAGAGAGAGAGAGAGAGAGAGAGAGAGAGAGAGAGAGAGAGAGTTTGTTTACTAAAGAATTTGCTTTGTGGCAGGTCTAGCGCCTGGCGCCCATCGCATGAGAGAGAGAGAGAGAGAGAGAGAGAGAGAGAGAGAGAGAGAGAGAGAGAGAGAGAGAGAGAGAGAGAGAGAGACGCATCTTTATAAAAGGTAATGTATTGGAATGGTTTCCGCTATCCCCCCTCCCCCTTTAGCAACACTCCGCTACTGGTGTTCGGCAGCGTTACGCAATTCCAAGTGGTGTGTAACAAGTGGTGTTACTGCGTGTGATGGGTGATAATGGTGTCCTACGGGTGGTGTTACTGTGACAGATGGCGTTACTATTATAAACGGTGTTAATCTGTAAGACGTGGTGTTAGTGTGAAGGTGGTGTTACTCTGTGATGGTGTTACTGTGTGTATGGTGGTGTTACTTTGTGATGGTGTTACTGTGTGGCGGGTGGTGGCACTTTGTGACAGGTGTTGTTACTCTATTTTGGTGTTACTATGTGGCGGGTGGTGGCACTTTGTGACAGGTGTTGTTACTATATTTTGGTGTTACTGTGTGATGACGGTGTTCTTGTATGTGACGGGTGTTAGTGCATGTGTTGGGTGTTGTTTACGTGACTAGTAATGCTGGGTGTTGTTTACGTGACTAGTCATGTTGGGTGTTTGTTTACGTTACTAGTAATGTTGGGTGTTGTTTACGTGACTAGTAATGTTGGGTGTTGTACGTGACTAGTAATGTTGGTTGTTGTTTACATGACTAGTCATGTTGGGTGTTTGTTTACGTGACTAGTAATGTTAGGTGTTGTTTACGTGACTAGTAATGTTGGGTGTTGTTTATGTGACTAGTAATGTTGGATGTTGTTGATGTGGCTAGTAATGTTGGGTGTTGTTTACCTGACTAGTCATGTTGGGTGTTGTTTACGTGACTAGTAATGCTGGGTGTTGTTTACGTGACTAGTCATGTGGGGTGTTTGTTTACGTGACTAGTAATGTTGGGTGTTTGTTTACGTGACTAGTAATGTTGGGTGTTGTTTACGTGACTAGTAATGTTGGGTGTTGCTTACGTGACTAGTCATGTGGGGTGTTTGTTTACGTGACTAGTAATGTTGGGTGTTTGTTTACGTGACTAGTAATGTTGGGTGTTGTTTACGTGGCTAGTAATGTTGGGTGTTGTTTACGTGACTAGTCAGGTTGGGTGTTTGTTTACGTGACTAGTAATGTTGGGTGTTGTTTACGTGACTAGTAATGTTGGGTGTTGTTTACGTAACTAGTAATGTTGGGTGTTGTTTACGTGACTAGTCATGTTGGGTGTTTTTACGTGACTAGTAACGTTGGGTGTTGTTTACGTGACTAGTAATGTGACTGTGTGAAAAGTGGTATGTCATGTACTACATGCTATTCTGTGAGTGGTAGAATATTTCAGACTTTGTGGTATTCTGTGAGTGGTGGTGTACTTGTGACATGGTGTTCTGTGGTTGATATCGTGGCTGTGTGACACAGTGTTCTGTGGGTGATGGTTTATTTGTGACATGGTATTCTGTGAGTAGGAGTATGGCTGTGTGACTCTAGTGTTCTGTGAGTGTTCATGTAGCTTAGTGAGTGTATGATACATAGTATTCTGTGAGTGGTGGTGTAGCTGTGTGACAGCGTGACACATGGTGTTACGTGATTGGTGGTGTAGGTGTGTGACAGCGTGACACATGGTGTTACGTGAGTGGTGGTGTAGCTGTGTGACAGCGTGACACATGGTGTTACGTGAGTGGTGGTGTAGCTGTGTGACAGCGTGACACATGGTGTTACGTGAGTGGTGGTGTAGCTGTGTGACAGTGTGACACATGGTGTTCTGTGACTGGTGGTGCGGCTGTGGGACAGGTGGTGTAACAGGTTACGTTGTATGGCAAAGGGTTGCTCTCAGCAGTGGTGTTATCTAAGCAAGTACAACAGTATCATGTGACGCTTAATGTAGATGTCAAACAGGTTTCACATTGCTCTGTTTTATTGGTTTTGTGACAGGTGTTTTTCCTGTAGGGCAGGTGGCACTAGGGAGAATGTGTATGGTTTCATTACCTTCTTGTACAGTACTAGGTGGGGATCGATATTCTTGTGTATGTTGTGTTACGGGGAGGCAGAGTTTTAGACTTGTGTTGCGCCGTCTTTTGGCAGTGTATATACATGTGCCGTGTCTTGTGTGTGGCAGGTTTTGCAACTGGTTTAAGCGTGTAACAGGTGGTACAAGTGGGATACAGAGGAGTCAGGTAGATGAGAGGTTTAAAGTGTATGACTGGTGGCGTTATGGTATATGCCAGAGGGACAGGTGGAGTGGATACTTCAGCAGTGGTAGGTTGGTGGTGGTGGATGTGGTAAACGGGTGGCGGATGTTGTGGTAATGGTGGTTGGGTGTAGTGGCGGTGTGTGATGGTGGTTGGTGCGTGTGGTAGGACTGTGGTTAAGGACAGTACCTGCTCGTACAGCTGGTGGACCCAGGTGTCCATGAGGAAGGCCTGGCTGGAGGTGGAGGAGACGCCTGGGGGCCCAGCCCCACCGGAGGCGCCCTGGACCGCCATGTGCTCGTCGTACAGGTCGAGGGGCGTCGCGTCAGCCCCACTCTCCATGCTGCACGCTCGCCCACGCCCACGCACGCCCACGCCACTCCACCGTGGACAGTATACACTCACAAATGTTTGCAAGAAACACTAGAGGATATCTTTCCTTGGTATCATTTCAGACGGTGGTAATATTCACGCAAACATCACAATATACTGGTTACTTGAGGCGTGATCCAGTGTGGCGGTGATGGGTGTGTGGTGGAGTGTGGTGTGGTGGTGGTGGTGGGGGTAGCAGCGCGGGAGGTGGTGGTGGTAGTGGTGGTGGTGGTGGCCAGGCCCCTGGTGAGGCAGGGTAGGACGCGGGAGGATGTGTCGGAGCGTCTGCGCGTGGCGACCATTTAGTGCGTACTGGCGGGTGGGCGGCGGCGTGCGCGCGTGTGTGTGTCAGTGTTTCCCCTACACCGCCCGCCCGCCCGCCCGCCCGCCCCACCACACCGCCCACCCACCCACCCCTCCACACACACACACACACACACACACACACACACACACACACCTGCTGCTGCTGCTGCTGCTGCTGCTCCTCCTCCTCCTCCTCCTCCTCCTCCTCCTCCTCCTCCTCCTCTTCACTCACACTCATTCATTACCTGGTTGGCCTGGCCTCCAGCACTGCCCTCACGCCCACGTCCACCGCCTCACGTGCCTCCAACCCTACCTTTCCCCCCACCCTCCTCCACCGCCTCACCCCACCAGCCCCGCCCACCTCCTCACGCCACCACCTCCACCCACCGCCTCGCGTGCCTCCACCCCCACACCTGCCCACCGCCTCACGTTCCCCCCACCCACCCACCTGCCCACCGCCTCACGCCACCATCCCCGCCCACCTCCTCACGCCCCCCTACCCCAGCCCACTACTAACCACCTCCCTCATACCGGCCCCTCCGCCACCGCCCACCATCGTCCTGTCTTCGACTCCACCACCCACCGGCGACCATCCTCCTCCACTACTGCCCCCTCTCCACTTTCCGTGCGTCCTTCCCCGTCAAAGGATCATGTCGGTCTATTCTGTGTGTTACACGGCGCTTCTTCAGAGCTACAATATCTCCCTGCCGGCTCATATGCCAGGGGAGAAATGGTGGTTGGTGAGGAGCCTCCTGCTTTATTATCCTTGCCTCACACTCTCACCTGTTGTATCTCCGCCAGTGACCACCTCTCCCTCACAACCCATCAGCGCCTCCCCATCCGCTCGTCGCTTACACTCACATACACGTGTCCACCACCACACCGCAACTCACTCCTCAACTCAGTTCAGCACTCACACCATCCTCATACTTCTGGTGGTGGCGCCTTCACCACAGCCAATCAACCATCACACACCCTCCATTGCATCTCCACCACCCTCCCGCGTCTCCACCGCCTCTCACAGTCCCCGCCCACTGCCCTCGCATCCACCAGTAGCTTTAAAAACAATATATATTTATTTTTTTCACCAACGATGACGGCAAGTGTTCCGGCGCCAGTGACGTTCACAGTGAACCAGAGAGGCCAGCGTCCGGCCGCCAGTGTAGCAACACCCCTTCACAACGTTGCCACAACATCGCTGGAGTCGGTCGGTGGTCGAAGAAAATCTCCACACGCTGTGACGTACACCAAGGACCCCCCCGACAGGAGTCAGTAGGAATTCGCCCCCCCCCCGCCCTCCCTCCTCCTCCCTACAGACATCCTGCATCCTCAGGTGATCCTTCCTGGGGGTAGAACACCCCGAAGACATACCGCAGTACCCAAGGGTTGAGTGCCGTCCTGCTCACGAGGCTGGAGAGAGATCTGGGCGAAGGTGAAGTTAATGTGGTACATGAGACCGCCACTTGCTCTACGCCGAGGGTGTTGAATGCTATACACAGATGCAAGTGTGTGTCAGCGAGATATTCTAAACCCGTATATGTGAGGGAGCGACCACACCCTTTTCAACACACACTTGTGCTACACTCATACTTGAAAACCTTTCTTAGTTACAGTATATATATATATATATATATATATATATATATATATATATATATATATATATATATATATATATATATTGTTCACTACAGAGGTGTATTAAAAGTTCCACATGATTAGGCACCATGTAGGTCAGTCGTTTCTTGGGACTTAAAAATCTTCGGGAGCGACAGCGGGGCTGGTACCAAGCCCACTGGAAACATCATAACTGGAAATGTCTCACGCTCTGGAAATGTCTCGCCCTCTGGAAATGTCTCACCCACTGGAAATATCCTACGTCATTTGTGACATTCTTCTTGTCTTTTGAGGGGAGGTGTGGGGTAAAGGGGGCGGGGGGGAGACTTTAAGTGGCCATGTCTTCGTCGTCGAAAGAGTGAGCGCTTGCCACCACAAGAAGAGGACGTGGATCGTCCAGTGTTGTGTGGCAGCCCACCGCAGGCCGGCCCAGGGAGGCGAGAGGACCCACCACCAAGAGTAAAGGACTAAGGTCGCCGCCACGCGTAGGACTGCCACGCTACCTTGCTGAGAATGGCGGAGTCCTGGAGGAGCCGGGGTTGGTTCATTCTGGTTAGGGTTGAGGACACGACTTGGCTAGACATGACTGTCGACTTGGTTGTAGACGGTCGAACTGGGCTAGGCAGGGGATGAAGATAAGAAATGTTTTCATACAGTCGACTGGGGTCGAACATGAGCTAGGCTGGGATGAGAAAGGTATTCAAATTCCATTCAGTTGTAGACAGATATTGTTTAGGTGTGGTCGCTTTTGGGTACGGGTCTGTGACGGGACGTGGGGCTTAGAGGGGAGGAGGATGCCCTGGGAGAAGACCCACCGTCCCATGCAGGATGGGAGGGTTGCGCTGACCTGGAGGAAGTGCAGCAGTTGGCCGCCGCCGGTTAGGATGCATCTCCTCCTTGGAAGCCGACGAAGAATTCGGGGGCCGGTATTGACAAGATCAAGCGCTGCGGGGTTGCACTTGTGTGTGTGTGTGTGTGTGAGTGGGGGGGAAAACGACTGACTCATCCATGAAGCGCTTGGGCGTGGCCGGTGGAATGTAAGTATGGTGAGTAAAGGCGTGGCACCTGGAATGTGGTGGGCATGGCGTGAGAACTATTTCGGCCATGGAATCTGGGCGAATGGGATGAGAGGAATTGGCGGGGGGGGGGGCGGTGGCGATTGGTAGTATGTGTGCGAGAGGAATGAAACGTGGACTTGACGAGTGGATGAAGAAGACTGTAGGTAGAATGCGCGTATGACGATGTTTTACAGACAGCGTGGAGGCGCGATGTGCACGGGGAGTGAATGTGGCCGTGGAATGTGAGCTGGGCGATTGGAATGTGTAGTAACGTAACGAGAAGAATGAGGATGATCCAGATGTTGACGTTACAATTTCGGTGTACGTGGAAGTCAGGCACTGATAAAGCTTAGGAGTAGTCACAAATTTACTATATCATTTACTGATTAAATTTCATGTGTGAAGACTTGTTTATCCTTGGCGCATGACGATACGACCCTTAGATATAATAGCCTGGCCTTTCAAGTGACCAATTCGGGATAAGGTTGAAAGGCCAGGCTAATATACCCAAGGGTTACACTGTCGTGTTCCAAGGGTCGTGCCGCCGCCGTACTCAAGGGTTGTACCATCGTGCTCGCCTCGTGGGGTCGTACTGTCATGCTGAAGGGTCTTACCGTGTGCTTGACGGGTCGTATCGTCGGTACTCAGTCGCTCCTATGAGTCGTATCGTCGTACTCAGTCGCCCCCCATGGGTCGTATCGTCGTACTCAGTCGCTTCCCATGGGTCGTACTGTCGTGCTCGAAGGGTCTTACCGTATGCTGTGGGGTCGTATTGACGTACTCAGTCGCCCCCTCCCCCATGGGTCGTACCGTCGTACTCAAGGGTCTTACCGTATGCTGTGGGGTCGTATCTCAGTCGCTCTGGGTGGGTCTTGGGTTGGCGTTGATGACGTCTGGTGCTGGTCCAGGGGTCCTGGCATCACCTAACCCGTGTTTTGTATCTCGGTAACATCAACCACCACGTGTTGGTTATGTAACCATACTGTTCGGTGTCGGCGGATGCCACCCGTGTCCTCGCCTAATGCCGCCCCAGAGCATCTGTTGTCGCCGCCACTACCGCCGCCTCCCCTTCTCCTGCCGGTTCCTCCCCTGAACCATTGTCTCTCTTGTTGTTCCTACGTCAGTCAGTTAGTCTAACTCTCTCATGTTCCTCCTCCCGATATTTTGCTCTCGGACTTACTTCCCGTGGCAAACGGTGGGGAACACCGCCATGGGGGGGGGGGGGGGTGTTTACACCCCTTACCCCACCCCGTCGGCTTGGCATTTAACGATGGCGAGTTCTGGGTGTCACGAGAACCCCCAACCGTTACCACCGGACGATACGACCCTTGAGCACAATGGTACGATCCTGGGGTATGTATGGAAGCCTTGGCGTCATACCCTACAGGGGTCGCACTCTCGTTGCTCAGGAGGTTGAACCGTCTTGCTCAACGGTTTTGTGTACATGGCATGTGGTATATATATATATATATATATATATATATATATATATATATATATATATATATATATATATATATATATGTAAATAGATATATAGATAGATAAACAGATGGATAGATAAATAAATTGTCCTACATTTTGCCGATTACTAGATTCACTGGGACATAATTCGTGTGGAGAACGCCAGCTTCAGATGTAAGATGTGGACTTATGATAAAATATATAAAGGTATATAAGAAGTACAAAGCGGATTCAAGCGGTAACAGACCACCGGGTCCTCTCGAGGTTGTCAGTGAGAGTGGACGATATGTCAGAAAACGAGGGAATGGTAAAAATTCCAAAGACCACGCAGCGCAGCAGCACAAAGAATTACGAGGTGTGGCTTTACGACACCGCCTCACATCCGACGGGTCCTGTATGCGTTGTTATTCACGGTGACACTACAAGACCCCTGCACCGTGACCTTTCGTTAAAGGCATCGCCTGGGGAATTAAGTCGATGTAACGGGGGACGAGAATGAAATGCAAGAAGAATGACAATAAGATCACGGAGGAAAAAAAGGTAAAAAAAAAAAAAATGATAGATCGAGAATGACGAGAGAGAATGTGCTGATGATCCCTATGTTGAAGAGGTACCAGTTATATATACACCCAGATGTTACCGTAGGCGAGGAAAGGTGTGGAGGAGCAGGAGTTTAAAAGGATGGACATTCGGCAGACGGAAGATTAAGAGTGTGTGTGTGTGTCACAGATGTGGCGGCGCACGGTGTTGTTAAAAAAAAAAAGAATGTATAAGAGAGAGAGAGAGAGAGAGAGAGAGAGAGAGAGAGAGAGAGAGAGAGAGAGAGAGAGAGAGAGAGAGAGAGAGGCAAGGCAGCGTCACGGGTGAGGCGTCATGAGCGGCCTGGGGAAAGAGTTCCATTCTTGCCACTTGATGCACACACCTTCGCCTTCCTCATGTGTGCCGTTGGGGCCAGAAATGCACCAGCCTCCTGCACACCTGGTGCCACCTGGCCCCTGTCTTGCCATCGTGCCGAAACACCGGGTCCCGAGGTGGACCGGGGAGCTTGCACAGGTCCTGATGTAATTCCCCAGTCGACATCCTGCTCAACAATTTCCTCCTTGCACAGTGTCGTAGTTTTAATTGGTTTAGTACGAATCCTCCGGTCTGTTAGGATCCGCCGTAGCGAGGTAATGGTGTATAGAAGTTCTGATGAACACGAGAAGGGTCATTAAGGCGGGGGAGACGTCCCCCGTAGTTGAATTTTTTATCCGTGCAGGTTGGGAGGTGTGGGAGTGTGTGGACATGGGTTGGTGGCGGGTGGCACGGAAACACGTGTGGCCTGGGCGGGGGTTCCCGGAGGAGCTCCCACCACCACCCCCCACATCCCCCCACACCACCGGCAGAAGGACAGCACTACCCCCCCTCCCCTCACACATGACCCACACTTTCTCCCACACTCTCACACCCACGGCCAGCACCACATCGTACTCACCAGCTCCGGGGAGTCCTCGCCGCCACGCCACACATGAGCGAGCCTCTCGCAGACACGGACACTTGGGAGTGTTACCGCTGACGGACCAGGTTCACTTTTTAAGACCCCTCCACTTCACGGACACGAGCAGCAACTGTCTCGTGGTTTGTTATGCACTTCGACACGGTGGTTGTTTACGGCAGGCACATGGTGAGTGGGGACACGGGAGGTTCTTGGGTAAATGGCAGACATGTACAACCCAAGCAGCAGGCGAGAGTCTCTCCCCGCCACCTTGTGCCAGGCCTGCCTCCCGCACACTACTAATACTCGCTCCACCTTTGTCAATCTCCGCCGTTGATGCTGAGGAACAGTGGATGAGAGGGGCGTTATGGGCCTTCCCTCAAGACACTCCACACTCCCAGAACAGAGAAAGCAGACACGGAAGTTCCGATCTTATCGGTTAGTTTCACAAATTACCTCTCGATCCGTTCGTTCCTCGGAGCAGATTTCCCACTGTACATCATTATTCCGGCCGTCAAGAGGTACGGGTCACATGCAGCAAGCTCTCTCTCGCTCCCCCAAGTCACGGCCGCGCTTGTCACTTAAGACCACATCTCCCACTGGCCTCCACGGGACGAGGGTGACACTTAACTAGACCATCGCCTGTTGGGTAATCAATATGATCATCCTGGGCGTGAATAATGGCCACTAGCAAATGTCAACTCGGCCCATGTGGCTTGGGACGTGGCAACGCCGCCTCATGTAATATTCCCCGCCACATGTCTTCACGCTGTAACCAGGCTCCGTTTATGCAACATTCGCCACTCCGCGCAACGCGCTCGGCCTCCCAAGGGCCGAGAAGACTCGGCCAGCGGATGCGTTACTTGGTTTACAGTCGGTGTAAAAAAGTCGACCAAAGGGTGGATGGTCCGGAGCAAGTCGGCAGTTATCATGGTCGCTGGCACCTCGTCTCCAGATTCAATGCCAAGGTCACACGCTCCCCGAGGCGAAGCAGGCGTGCCAACCCTTCCAATTACGCCGCCAGGAAACTCCGGCTTGACAGTTGCCTCGGGAAACTATCGCCCCTGGCTGGGTTTCCGTAGGCTTGTTCTGGGGCCCCAGCCGCGGGGTCTCACTCTCCCACTGGAGGACGAACACCCACCTCCCAGTACACAGAAACCTCGAAGTGAGGACTGAGTGTGTGTGTGTGTGTGTGTGTGTGGTGAGCCACAGGTGGGTAGTAACAGGTATACTGTGTCCGTGGTAATCAATATTGGGCAGCGCCCGTGACAACCACCGTCGAAGTACTCGAGTAGTAGACCTATGGTACTCACCATCCCTTCGCTGCTGCTGCTGCTGCTGCTGCTGCTCCCTCCTCCTCCGCCGCCGCCACCGCTGCCACGGACGGCTGCCCCCAACCCACCGCTCTGCACGGTTCTTACCTGACACACAAAGAAATCTAGTTTAGTAGAGCTTTGTCATTGGTAATCCAGTATGGAATGATTAATGAACCGTTTGTATTAGAGTAGGGCTAATTGGATTATTGATACATATTCAATATGTGATGAAGCCAAACAGTGAGATATGTAAACTGATTGGCATACATACACGTATATAATGTATGTAGCCATGTAGACTACATTATTCACACACACACACACACACACACACACACACACACACACACACACACACACACACACACGTCAGCTGCCCAGCACACAGTGTCACGTGGTGTGAAGACTGAATTGTGCTCCTGCAGTCACGTACTAAACAAGGATGAGGGATGATGGCCTGGGGGAGGGTGGGGGTGAGGGTCTTGGGACACGACGGGGGTGCAGGGCCCAATAGCTGGTTGTGTGTGTGTGTGTGTAAGAGAGAGAAAGGGGGGGGGGCGGGGTTCGCCATGAACCTTGTTTGGTGCAACAGGAAAGTGGCCCACCCCCGCCCATAACCCCAGTATGGATGACAACACACAGACACACTGACACACTCCCCTCTTTCTCCATCTTTATTTTTTTTTTTCAGTCCACGTCTGGTCTCCCACTTCTTCCGTACTCTCTCTCTCTCTCTCTCTCTCTCTCTCTCTCTCTCTCTCTCTCTCTCTCTCTCTCTCTCTCTCTCTCTCTCTCTCTCTCTCTCAAGACATTTCCAGTTAATCAGCTGCTTCCAGCATAGAGAGCACCTCGCACGTCAAAACCCGCCTCTTCCCAGCAATGTCCACCTGAAATAATCTAATTTGCACTCCTGCCACTACCTGGACGCTTCCTGCCTGCCACACCTGTAGTATGTATACATCAACCCCTCATAGCTAATAGCTGGAGGAGGGAGTCATTATCACACTCCCCTCCCAACCTCCAGGAAATACTGTACTGTTGAACCCCGGGCATGGGGAGGCCTCCTTCACTGCTGTTGCACCTCCAACCTGACCGACCCTGTGCAACCCCAGGGCCACCGGTATTTGCTCCACTGGTAATGATGTTTTACGTCTTATTTCTCCACAGTTCATGTGACTGATGTAATGATCTGATACTCATCATCTATGTTTTCTTTACTTTCTACTAAATCATTCCGTATCCGTTACTTTGAATCCATTGTCTTTATGATGCTCTAAGTTCCGAATCTCCGTATCCTTTTATTTTGTTTTTCTTGGCTCTGTTTCATTTATTCTTTCCCTTCGACATTTCTGGGATGATTCTCAAAAGTGTGTATATGAACATCAAGGTGTATTCTTCCGTCATACTTGTACGCCCGTGGCCTCCCCAGCACCAAGAGGCCCACCGTGGGTAAGATAATTCCTGTTGTGGTAAGTTTGTGAGTGGCGACCCAGAGGGCTTTCTCGTGTGTAAACACACGGGAATATTATGATTCATTGTTGTTCTTTTGTTCAGAGCCACACCGCCATGTTCCACTAGAATGTGTCCCTTGCCACGCTGTGGTCGTCTCTCCCAACACCACACCACACCACAATACCACAGCACATCGGCCCTCCTACACCACACCACACCACACCACAGCGTCCTTACACCACCCCAGACTGTCTCTCCATCACACGACACTTGTCTTCTTACTACACTGCCACCGTCTCTTCACCACACCTCATCGTCACTCTTTCACTCTCCCTCGCCAGTCGTAACTTTAACACCCCATGGCACCATACCGCCCGTTCACCACAGTGCACTGTACACCGCAGTATTCGCCGACCTGGACCAGGTGAGTTGGGGGGTCTGTTTAGCGAGTCAGGGGACAGTCCAGCTCTTCTCGTCTATTTCCCCACTGCACCATCTGTACGTGCGATCAGCATTTGGGATTAGCTTCACTTGGAATCTCTTTTAATCCCTTGGGCGACCCTTGAGCACAAGGTGTGGCCCTCGAGCGCGACGGTGCACGGTGCGTTGACGGTCAAACAGCTGTTGACACAGCTGATATAGTCTTGTCTGTACGAGTCCTGTGGTCGCATCGATCCCCCTCCTCCTACTCTTGTCTTCTTACGCCCGCACTTCAGCTACGCACCCTCCAGCCACAGTGGATTTTCATGCGTATTTAGACGAAGCGGAGTATCCTGGACCTCGTGTTGCAGCTGGTTGTAATGGGTGTCTGGGCTAGTTCATCCCACCTCAGCTTCGGGGAAACAAATGTGTGTAATGAACGTTGTATCCTTCACAAGGATAAGAACGCCAACTCCTTGAGAAAGACGGGACGACCCATAGGTATGATGGCCTGACCTTTGACCTGGCCGGGTCAAAGTTGTCCTGGCTATCATACCCAAGGTTCGAACCGCCATGCTCAAGAGTTGTATTCTCAAAAGATCGCGTCGTCGTACTCAAGGCCCATATTGTCGTTCTAAAGGGTCATATCGTCGTGCTCAAGGAAATTATACCACTGTATGTGCAGATAAAAAACTACAAGATGCATTTCAAAGGTGAGAGACGATGTTAACCTGGCCGATATATATATATATATATATATATATATATATATATATATATATATATATATATATATATATATATATGTAGGGAACGCTTATACTCTTACGTATTTCACTATCCACGTTTTCTTTCAAATATTCACCTGCAGTTTTAGTATTTTTCATTTTACGACTCTCTCTGCAACGTGGGGGTTTATGAGGTATGAAGTTATTACATAAAGGCGATTCCCAAGACTTGATATTACATTTCTTTTTATAGCATTTCTTTAATGAAATTTTAGTTTCTGAATTTAGTCTTTTATCATATGTTCGTGCTAAGGAGGGGGGGGGGGGAGGAAGAGCTTAGTTGCTATGAAGGAACCCCAAGGTACGCCACTGTTGATAGGATAAGAGAGAGAGAGAGAGAGAGAGAGAGAGAGAGAGAGAGAGAGAGAGAGAGAGAGAGAGAGAGTGTGTGTGCGTGTGTGGAGGCCCTGACGAACCTGATGATTCGTTGGTGTGGTGGTGGTGACGACTGTTGGGGCTCCCCAGGTGTGGTGGTGTGGATGAATGTGAATGTAACCTCCTGGTATGATGATGATGAATAATCTCATTACCCCGAGGAGGATGAGTCTCACGACCTCCTCATTGGATGAGGATAATGATGAGTCTGATGACCGCGCCGGTGTGGTGGAAGAGAGGATGAATGTAATGACCCGTCGGTCAATTTTGAGGTGATGAAGAGAATGACCCCATCGGTCAGGTGAAGATGAGGTTGAGCTTCGAAGACCCATCGGTCTGTCTGTCTGATGAGGATGAATCATCCTCATCCACTGCAGTAACCAGGCTGATGCTACGCCATGTTAGGAAAAACCCACATGGCCAATTCCAACCCGTTTCTGTCCCTTAATCTGCGTCTGGCATCATGTTCCCTGCCAGGAACGGAACGCAGTCACTTGCGCCCGGAATACAAATTTCGTGTCTGCCTTGTAATGCCAGCGATGATGCTATGCCATCAAGATTAAGTAACTGGAGTGTGTGTGGGTGTTTTTTTTCACATATTGGAAACACACGCGTTTTCTTTTTCGCCCTCAGGTCGTAGCCTCTCGGTGTTGTTGGCTCGTAGTGTTTGAGGAAAGGAGTAGAAGTGGTAATTTAGAGGGGGTGTCTTTTTCTTCAGGTAGCGACTGGTCTTGTAGTCTCTACTACTCCTTGACCACGGCGAGACGACCCTTGAGTATGACGGCACGACCCCTGGGGGTGTGATGGCCTGGCTTTTGACCGGCTTCTTAAAGGGTTAGGTCAGAGGTTCAAACCCTCTGGAGTTGTAAGGGCATGATCGAGAGTCGTACCTTAAATTCTGGATGGTTTTTAAGGCTTTATAAGGTGAAGTATTTGTATCAGCCTTAGCGACCCTGGTCCTCCGTCGTATCGTAGGGTCACAGAAGGAGCCAAAATCTTACATCTGTACACACATGCCCACTCGTGTTTACGAGTGTCGTGGAGATTCCCAGTGTTAGTTTGCCAGATCGTGTTAGTCTCTAGGATTATAATGATATTACTCATTGATCTTCATGATTATGTTAGAGCCTGGCACGGAGTCATCTCTCTAGGTATCTCCCTAATACTTTACCACACCTCAGGTCGACCGACGCCTGACGCTGTCCCACCGCCTCACCCACCAGCTGACACTGTGGGTTGTAGACAGCAGCAGCCGCTCAGGGAGGGAGGGAGGTGGACTACCCTCCTAGACATAGGAGTGTTTGAAAGCGGTGCCCGGAACCATCAGGGTAGTCTTAAGATCTCTCATCCTCCTCGCCTTATCTCTATCCTCCTCATGGATTTGGTCCAGTGTCCACATATCCTTCGTATCATCCTCTTTTTTTCTAATTATGAATCGGATCTCTTCTGACAACTATAACCTTGATCTTTTTTTTGTTCTAAAACAATAGGTTTCCCCATTCCACAAGAATTCATAAGATTGTTCTTTTGTTTTTTTCTCGTCGAGGCCTGGCGTCAAAGAGGACTACTTTTGGCCTTGTTTGGAGCCTTCGACATTTAAAAAAGAAAAAAAAAGACACCTCAGGCCATTACTTAACACTACCCTTCCTCTCCAGGCCACCGCCTGACTCTTCCCCCACCTGGCCTGAGGCGAGGTTGAGCCACAATAATGTAAGCCTGATCTGTGTGATGCACCTCAGAGGAGGAGGGGGGGAATGTTAGCCGAGAGCACACACACACACACACACACACACACACACACGATCCACAACTTAGGTATAGCGATGCTTGTCGTTGTCTTAAACTATCGGGTTCACATGGCTAAGACGGGCCATTGTCATGTCTGTCGCTGTAAGTTTGCTCCGTTTCGTCGTGTCTGTTTCTTTCCCCACACCGCTAAACTTTGGAACTCGTTACCTTCTCATGTCTTACCAAACTGCTAAGAACTGACCATTTTTATTCTTTATATATACATAAAACGGGCTTTTTATTTCCACCAGATCTCGTATTACTTTTCCTCTTCTTAATACTTCTCTCTAATCCTTCCTATATTTCACGTAAGACTTGGCCTTGCTGGGGGCTTTGTGTTCGTGAACCGGTCATGATGATAGTTATGACAATAATAACCCTTTTTTCCCTCTGTGGCCATGTCATCTGTTCTAGGCGCTACCTCACTCACACGGGGAAATGGTTGAACATATCTGAGTAAAGATCATTCGATCAATAAATCAATAATAATGATAATAATAATGATGATAATGAAGATATTAATAATAATAATAATAATAATAATAATGATAATAATAATAATAATAATAATAATAATAATAATAATAATAATAATAATAATAATATAAATACTTTAAAGGAGAGCAGTACTTCCGACGGCTATTATTAACTGTGTCAATATGGTACTTTTGTTTATGCTGAGTTCTTAGTCGGAACTCTAACCTAGTGGATGAGAGGGGCGGGTGGAGGTGTTTAGTTTACCGAGGGAGACCCATGGTTCAGGGCAGACACGACCTCCGTCTCTGTTAGGTGCAGGTCTCGACGATGACTGGCCTCACAGTGTCCACTATCAGCCACCTAAATAAAGTTCTGGTTCAGCTTGGGCCGCTGAAGCTGATACTGGTGTTTACATCAGGTGGGAGGGAGCAGGTGGCTCGGTATGAATGAAGTGTTTGTAAGACCCCCGCCGCACACGTCCCCTGGTCTGGTTCGGTGTACACGCCGTGCAGACGCGGCAGATGCTGACGCTCAGCGCAACCACTCGCCACACACCAGCTGACGCCTCGGTTGCCCTTCAGAGAAGTGGAAACTCGACTGTATAAAGATATCATGACTTTTTTTGTTTGTTTTTCCAATCAGGAATTGTGTTGCTTTATCGCCTACAAGGATAAGGAGGTTTTGCCGTGTATGGATCGTTGATGTGTTTTGTACAAGCGGGATATTAGTTTAGGTTTGGTAGGGCCTCTCATCTCCTAACCTCTCTCTTGTCATACGAGTTCTCTGAACTTGACATCGTGTCATCAGCATTTCCCCAGTGCACCTACTTAGGGTTCCATTTATCCAGCACTCTTATTACAGTGAGAGAGAGCATCCTTCCTTTCCTAAATATCCGTCGAGCTTTCTCTCATCATTTGATCTAATCCCAGTTACAATATGGGAAGGATTGGGCACTGCGTGCTGCCTATTATGTCATCCTCAACCCGTGGCCAGCACCAACTTCCAGTGTTGCAGTGGGGGCTTCTGTGACTTGACTTTTTCACGTTGCACAGGAAGTTGACTCATGTGTGGTCAACGTTCTCCATGTACACATCTCTGTGCACGAAACGCTTCCGTTGTATCTGATCCCCAAATCATTGTTGTGACACCATCTGAACTCCCTTTTTCCTTGGCCGATGATTGTCTCTGCCTATCTCCATCTGATCCTCGGCCCGTCTACCCTTACACCGTCTGCTGTACTGCTCTCTATATATATCTTCTTAACTTTCTTATCCAACTGACTGTCCTCATCGTTCGTATCTTAGTTACTCGGGTTCTTCTATATTCGTATATTCAAGATCGACTTGAAAAGACGATAGGTGTCATTATCTCTACCGTTCACCTTCCGTCGCTCCTGCCCTGACGCCTCACCTCCCTTTACCTCAGCCAAAATATTTGTCGCCACAGGTCTGGCCTTCTCAAGGCAACCTGTACGTTTTCTAAGATAGGTTGAGAAAACTGGTGATGCGAAATCTAATTTAGGTCGAATGTAGACTGTACATTATATCTACCCCTTATCCATGTACTGACAAAGAGTCATGATGATGATGAGGTATAAGAATGGTGACTACCTAATGCTCCCGATGTGCTGGTGTGGCGAGAGGCAGGTGACACTTACGTCAACCCTTGGTGTCCTACAACACGTACGTACGGGTTCCGTGTGTTCTGCCCCGCGAGGTGGTTGTAACCTCTCTCTCTCTCTCTCTCTCTCTCTCTCTCTCTCTCTCTCTCTCTCTCTCTCTCTCTCTCTCTCTCTCTCTCTCTCTCTCTCTCTCTCTCTCTCTCTCTTGTTCTACAGGTATCATTTTGGGCCACTGCTTCCATGAGCCGTGTGCGCGTGTGTGTCCCAGCCCCTTGCACCCGCAATACGCGACTGACCGCCGCTTCTGATACTTTTCTTTCTACGTGGATTCCCTCCCTTCCCTTGCCCCTTCCATCTATCTAGAGACCATCCCTTTATAACCTTAGAACACCAGTGGAACTCACAAATCCCCGTTGTCATTGTTCTCTGACTGACAAGATCTATATCTGACATTCTCGACTGTCATGGCTTCCCCTGTGTCATACTGTTGCCCGTGTCATGTCGGCTGACATTCTCAACTGTCATGGCTTCCCCTTGTGTCATACTGTTGCCCGTGTCATGTCAGATGACAATCGTGAAAAATAAGGAAGAAAAGACTTGCCTCACGTTCGTGCTGGCGATCCAACGTGATCTCACAGTCGAATGCCTTCTATACCCCCTAAAGGAGGATCGAAGACGCATTCAATGATACATAGTCTTAGGATCGCGAGGTGTATCTGTTTCACGCACCCTTTCCTCTATTTCTCCGGGTCGCCTCCGCAGACGTGGTCGTTAACCTGGGTGATTGATTTTGGTCGAGGGGGTTATCGCTCACCCGCACATGTCTGGCATTGGGTGGTTTATGTGGTCGGTAGGCTGTGGATGGTTACTGGCCTGTTTACAAGTGTAGGGGGTGTTGGTTAATTGGCAGAGGGTTTGGGAGGGGGAGAAATGTACATTCAATGTGCTTACTCGGGTGGCTGTGGTAACATGACTGTGTAAACAGGTGACAGTGGTAAACATGAACGTAAACATGTGACTATGGTAGAGTATCTGTATACAGGTGACTATGGTAACATTGTATAAACACGTGACTGTGTAAACATATGACTGTGGTAACATGACTGTGTAAACAGGTGACTGTGGCAACATGACTGTGTAAACAGGTGACTGTGGTAACATGACAGTGTAAACAGGTGACTGTGGTAACATGACTGTGTAAACAGATGACTGTAGTAACATGACTGTGTAAACAGATGACTGTGGTAACATGACTGTGTAAACAGGTGACTGTAGTAACATGACTGTGTAAACAGATGACTGTAGTAACATAACTGTGTAAACAGATGACTGTGGTAATATGATTGTGTAAACAGGTGACTGTGGTAACATGACTGTGTAAACAGATGACTGTAGTAACATAACTGTGTAAACAGATGACTGTGGTAATATGATTGTGTAAACAGGTGACTGTGGTAACATGACAGTAACATACAAAATTAGAGGACGTGATCTACATGCCGATAAACCTGTACATATCGCTATATTTTTGTTTATCTTCGCCGGTATAATCGATACACAATAATCATTTTTTACCGATATTGGTGATTTAGAATAATGATAAAACCTTAACACTCAGTTCTCTCTTGTCGCAGTGATAAATGTCAGATAATTAAACTACTGGATAAAACGGAATTCCTGTTAAAGTGACAGCATTTTATGAAATCACTCAGGTCACTAACGTCATCTGGATGACCTTTTTTGTTGTTTCTCAATAAAAAAAAAAAGATTTCTAATTGGTTTATGCTCATGTCTAACTGATAGGTAGGAGTTAATACGCTTCAAGTTACACACACACAAGTATGAAGTCTGTTGGGGATGAGAGAGCTTGGGAAGTGAGTCAGTTGTTGTTCGCTGATGATACAGCGCTGGTGGCGGATTCATGTGAGAAACTGCAGAAGCTGGTGACGGAGTTTGGTAAAGTGTGTGGAAGAAGAAAGTTAAGAGTAAATGTCAATAAGAGCAAGGTTATTAGGTACAGTAGGGTTGAGGGTCAAGTCAATTGGGAGGTGAGTTTGAATGGTGAGAGGCTGGAAGAAGTGAAGTGTTTTAGATATCTGGGAGTGGATCTGTCAGCGGATGGAACCATGGAAGCGGAAGTGGATCATAGGGTGGGGGAGGGGGCGAAAATTTTGGGAGCCTTGAAAAATGTGTGGAAGTCGAGAACATTATCCCGGAAAGCAAAAATGGGTATGTTTGAAGGAATAGTAGTTCCAACAATGTTGTATGGTTGCGAGGCGTGGGCTATGGATAGAGTTGTGCGCAGGAGGATGGATGTGCTGGAAATGAGATGTTTGAGGACAATGTGTGGTGTGAGGTGGTTTGATCGAGTAAGTAACGTAAGGGTAAGAGAGATGTGTGGAAATAAAAAGAGCGTGGTTGAGAGAGCAGAAGAGGGTGTTTTGAAATGGTTTGGGCACATGGAGAGAATGAGTGAGGAAAGATTGACCAAGAGGATATATGTGTCGGAGGTGGAGGGAACGAGGAGAAGAGGGAGACCAAATTGGAGGTGGAAAGATGGAGTGAAAAGGATTTTGTGTGATCGGGGCCTGAACATGCAGGAGGGTGAAAGGAGGGCAAGGAATAGAGTGAATTGGAGCGATGTGGTATACAGGGGTTGACGTGCTGTCAGTGGATTGAATCAAGGCATGTGAAGC
Source organism: Panulirus ornatus (assembly GCF_036320965.1). Lineage (NCBI taxonomy): Eukaryota > Metazoa > Arthropoda > Malacostraca > Decapoda > Palinuridae > Panulirus > Panulirus ornatus. Next base: position 7,682,650 of record NC_092254.1, on the reverse strand, counting down.
GTCTGGGGTAAACCATGGAAAGCTGTGTAGGTATGTATATTTGCGTGTGTGGATGTGTGTATGTACATGTGTATGGGGGGGGGGGGTTGGGCCATTTCTTTCGTCTGTTTCCTTGCGCTACCTCGCAAACGCGGGAGACAGCGACAAAGTATAAAAAAAAAAAAAAAAAAAAAAAATATATATATATATATATATATATATATATATATATATATATATATATATATATATATATATATATATCAACCCCAAATGCAGAAACATGGTACAATATAAAGTGTAATATAAGTGCATCAGCAAGCGACGAATATCCCCTGGTACACCGAGTTGAGCGTAAGGCACAGTTTAGTGTTCCGGTAATGGCCGCCAGGGGTCTGCGGACAAGCAGACAACACTGGCGTTGGCCGGAGACCGGCGGTACATTAACAACGGGCGAAATATGGATAGGCTTTTGTTTTTTGTTTACCCATCGCTTACGGTCGCTATTCTCTTGTTCCTGTTAACGAGCGTTGGAATTAATTATTTACTTTCTTCGTAAAATAGTATTGAAGTTGCTGAAATGATGACAAGCGTCACTTTGGATCAAGCTAAGTTTATACGTTTTCAAAAAGCAAGTGCCAACAGAGTTGGCTAGAATGAATGTACTCATACATTTGGCGAGGATGCATGTGCTAATACAGAAGTCTAGGATGCTCATACAGTAGGCTAAGATGCATGTGTTCAGAGTCGCCTCTAATGCATGTGCTTAAAAATTAGGTTAGGATGCATAAACTCATAGAGTAGACAAGGATGAACGTGCTCATGGACTAGGCTAGGCTGCTTGTGCCTCACACAGTAGCGTAAGATAACCCGCTAGAATGCATGTGCTCACACAGAAGCGTAAGATAACCCTTGTAACGTTATCATCCACAGGTTATCTAGAATCTCAAAATTATCGGAAGGAAAAAAGATAAATAAATGCAATATATGCAGTGGTGATATATATATACATGTGTATGTGGGTGGGTTGGGCCTTTCTTTCGTCTGTTTCCTTGCGCTACCTCGCTAACGCGGGAGACAGCGACAAAGCAAAATAAATAAATGAATAAATATATATTAGTAAACGGGTCAGTACTGCAGGAAGCTGCCAAAAAAAAATGAAATTCGAAACTCGACTTCTCTTGATTATTAAAGTTAAACGGAATACAAACGATATTAGTAAGAAATCGAAAGAAAAAGAAGTGATGAATGAGGATATATGCCTCTCTCTCTCTCTCTCTCTCTCTCTCTCTCTCTCTCTCTCTCTCTCTCTCTCTCTCTCTCTCTCTCTCTCTCTCCTTCACCCGTATATTCGGCTGATAAGCACAACGTGCGAGTGGGGTCCTCGATGACCGGTGAAGTGTAGACTGTGAGACCACATTGGCCGTGACAGAGGCAAGTAGGAGAGGGATTGTCCGGGCAGGAGAGGGGGTGTGCGGACGATGTGATCGGGAGGGTCACCTTTACATCTGGTGTTCTGGGAACCTAAAGGGGTGTGTGTGTGTGTGTGTGTGTGTGTGTGTGTGTGTGTGTGTGTCTGTGTGTGTGCGCTCTTAGGAGCAGAGGTTTGGTCGACAACGGTCACTATGATATTTCGCCCATTGAGTCAAACTTGCTTCGGAGACTCGTGTAATTCGATCGGAGACTGATTGGCCAAGACATGGAGTCGGTTCTCAGTACCGACCAGGAAGAGGAGGAAGATTCTGAACGACCCAGTTATCCTCCTCCTCCTCCACGTCTGCCACACACGATCCCTGAGCTCGACCCCCGCATCACGCCTCCGTTCGTCGAGGGGGCGTTCCATCCCGGTGCCTCGCGTGGGGGGTCAAGGCTAAGGACCCAAAGGGCTTCATCTGGATGAATGGTAATGCATTTTCTCTCTCTCTCTCTCTCTCTCTCTCTCTCTCTCTCTCTCTCTCTCTCTCTCTCTCTCTCTCTCTCTCTCTCTCTCTCCCTCTCCCGTCGCTAAGGCTTTAAGGTTGGTCCTCTGTGCGCTGCTGATCTCATGTTTCCGCACAAGCGGTGCTACAGGCAGGCAGGCTCTGGTATGATTAGTTTACACATCCTCACCCATGATACCTCATCCCTTCCCCCCGGGCCACACTCTCATTGCACGCCCACGTGTGTACCTGTCGTATATAACCCTCAATAAGTGGAATTATTATCGTGTTATTATCGTCTTTTTTTTTTTGACGTGTTTTCATTTCCCTCGTTCAGTGTTTCGTGGTCGGCGAGTCTTCCTTGCGAAAGATATTCCTAGTTTATTTTCGACTTGTGTCAGAGGAACAGACACAGGCAATTAATGTTGCTGAAAGTTAAGCTAAACTTGACGATAACTTTTTAGCGGGGAAATGTTATGGTGTGTGTGTGTGTGTGTGTGTGTGTGTGTGTGTGTGTAGGGGGGGGGGGGCACGCCATTGTTGGGGAACTGTTGAATAGCCTGAGAGACGCGCCTTGTGGCACAAGACCTTTATAATGATGGCCGTGTTGGTGGCAGAGGCAAGGGGTAGAACAAAGGCGAGTCAAGATGAGTTTTGTATACGTAAAAGAAGTTTCGTAAATAGATAAGAAAGCGATGGTAATCGTAAATGAACAAGGAGCCATGTTCAAGATGAGTTTTGTATACATAAAAGAAGTCTCGTAAATAAGAAAACGATGGTAATCGTAAATGAAACAAGAAGGAGCCATGTTTAAAAAAAAAAAGTCATGTTCTACGTGGGTTTACGAAGATGAATAACGACAGAGGGATTGAATCAGAGGACCTTGATGATGAAAGTGTCGTAAGAATTATGAACATACAACCTTATGAAGACAGACAGAGGAGGGTCAAGGAGGGGTGTGGGCGAGCTAAGGCGGGGGGTACCAGAGATGAGAGAGAGAGAGAGAGAGAGAGAGAGAGAGAGAGAGAGAGAGAGAGAGAGAGAGAGAGAGAGAGAGGTCACCTGTGGTGATGGTATATGGTAGACAGGAGATTAGATAAGACGTTGACGTAATGTATTCGTAGTGTCTCTGTAGATCACGTTTCACACACACAAGTGTTGAACCATTGTCCTGTGTGCGCAGTTCCGTGCGCTGCTCCTGGACAGTATGTGTACTCGTCTGTGTTGACGAGCGAGGATTATCGCTGGTGATATTGCAGGAAAGAATGATGACAATAATAATGTCTTCATGAGATGAAAACGTAACTTTTCCGTCATAATCATTCGGTGTGTTCGTGGGACGGTGCCGAGCCCCGTGAGTACGAGAGGACTGCTGGCCTCTCGAGTACGACGCTACGAGAACGCGTCAAGGGCGAGGCCACGAGACCATCGAGAGTCGTACCGTCGTGCTTAAGGGGTGTCGCACCGTCGTGATCGGGGAGTATGGCACCGTCGTGCTCATGTGGGTGGGTTGGGGGGGGGGGTTCGTACCGCCGTGCTCCAGAGAATGGTACCGTCGTACTCAAGGGAGGTGAGGGGGATGGGGGGGGGGGGCGTCCACACCGTCGTGCTCAAGAGTAGAATCACTGTACTCAAGAATCGTGGCGACGGTACGACTCGCATCATCTTACTCGAGGGTCGTACCGTCGTACTCGAGGGGGGGTTAACACATCCGGCCACGGTGCGACTCGCATCATCGTACTGGAGGGTCGTACCGTCGTACTCGAGGGGGGGTTAACACATCCGGCCTCGCGAAGCCTTCCGGCGAGCACGTCCGCTGTGGTCTTCATCTTGTGTGCAATTCTCTGGACGCTCGGCTGTGGAAATCTCTTACTTTTTATCCCAGGGTATAGTGAACTGGCGGGGGGAGAGGCAGGAGAACACTCACTGTACATCGGTATAACCTGAAGCCCTTTTGACAATTACTGTCAGCATTCTCAAGGGGTCATGTGTGTGTGTGTGTGTGTGTCTTTTTACTCGTGTGTAGACACGTGAACATACACACTAGCCTAAGCTTGTCTGTATATTTGTGTATGTGTAGTTACCTAATTGTACTGCATGGGGAGGGAGTTCTGCACTCGTGGGGACCCCATCTCACGAACTTTTCCTTACTATATCATACATCTTTTTGTGAACGCGTACTCTGTCCACCTTCACTCTGATGAAACTCATTTCATTCCATATATCCACCACTCTTATACTGTTAAAGTACTTCCTCGCGTGTTTTCCAACGAGTTTTATAAGGAAATTTCATGCTATGTTATCTGGCGTTTCTATATATGCATCTTGACGAAGAACTTCTGTGCTGTATGAGCAATGGAGTGCTTATGAGGGCGCTATCTTCGCCACGTGTAAGGGACTGTGAGGACGTCTTCATTACGTGTCTGTGAGGGTCCTAAGTGTCCTCATGTTATGAGTGCCAGTGAGGGTGGCCATGGCAAGTTATACGTTGCCGCGAGAGAGTTTGGGTAGCCATGGATCAGCGTGGATTGCCGTGAGCGCGGATGACTGTGATAGTGAAGACGATCGAAGTATACTGGATGTTCATGACAGTGAGAGTGAAAGGGACACACTGGATGACCATGACAGTGAGAGTGACTGGAGCACCCTGGGTGACCGTGACAGTGAAGGTGCCGGGGAACATCCCGGGTGACCATGACAATGAGGGTGACTGGAGCACACTGGGTGACCATGACAGTGAAAGTGACAGAGAGACGACAGTGAGGGTTACGCTAGCACACAGGGTGACTATGATAGCACGGGTCGCCACAGGAGAGTATGGCTGACACAGTGAGGGCTGTGGGTCAGGCAGGCGCCAGGAGTGGGGCACAGGGGCAGGAGGTGCGGGCGGCCGGGCGGGCGGGAGTGAGGTGAGGTAAGGTGAGGGCGGGCCTTACACCCACCCACCTTCCTCCCTCCCCCCCACCCGGGCCGGCCGACCTCCGTGATGGCCGGGGTTACCACCACAAGCAGGAGCCAGAGAGCCTCTGGTCAACAGGTGTTCTCAGCTGGCCGTTTCCTCCTTCACTCTCCCTTTCACCAGTGTTGACACTGGGAGAGGGAGGGAGGGGAGGCTCCCGGGGGGGGCCCTCTGTGTCTCCCCCCCACCTTACCCCCCCTCCTCCCCACCTTGAACCATACCCTCATACACCCGCCACACCACAAGAGACCCACACAGTCTCCCCCAGCCCCTCACGCCTCACTTGGTCCCGACCTCCTGACAGGGGGGTGTCATCACCAACTCCTGGAGGAGGCCATGGCACCAGGTGTTGAGGGGGCGGGGCGCCCGGCACTGTGTCGCCAAAATATGGTGCCGCCAATGACCGTAACCTTGAAAGGTTCCATGGGCTGCGTCCCAGGCTAGGCAACCTCCCTGCTGACCCGCCTGCCGCCGCCAACACCACCACCACCACCGCCACCGCCGCCGCCGCCACCACCAACAACAACAACGCTTACCAACAATCCACCTACCAGATTATCTTTCCAGCTCTGCATCATGGCTCCCCGGCGCGGTAGGTGCTCCAGGACTTGCTCTCGGCCATCCGAGCACTGGCACAGGCAGTAACAGTCCCGCCACGGTCCCAACAATTCACAGTTCTTCAGCAGTGGACATCCCAGGTGGGATAGTGTACCCATAACCTGTGTTTCGCCGCCCTCCACATAGAGGGCTCCACCAGCACCTATTCCCACAATCCGCCGTACACAATTATAAATCTTTCCTCTAGCTTCACGTGTGAGCAGTCCCCCTTAACCCTGGCGAAGCCACGGCAGGAGAAGCGGCAGAGCGAGCCGCCCAGAGCAGAGGGGCGGCCCAGGAGCGGCGCGGAATGCGACAGTAAAAGTGCTAACAGTGCAACTCAGGCTCTGGAGCGATGCAACGTTTCCCAAAGCATGATGTGTGGAGCGCCGCTGATAAGTTTATCTCTCACATAGTGTGTGGTGGTGCGGCGCGGCCCATCCCACCACCACAGTCGGCTCAGTAGCCAGCCAACACAAGTGTGTCCCCCTCCTTTTACCCCCCGCACCCCCCCCCCCCCCCAAGTCATCACCGTCACCACTCCTCGACATTCCTGATGCACTGACCATGTCCGGTCACGTTCTCTCTCTCTCTCTCTCTCTCTCTCTCTCTCTCTCTCTCTCTCCTCTCTCTCTCTCTCTCTCTCTCTCTCTCTCTCTCTCTTCTCTCTTTTGTCCCGTGGATGTAAATTACTAAATATGTAATTGATTGTCTGTCTGTCTGTCTGTCATCACCCCTGTAAGAGTAAGGGGGTTGATGACTTTTTTAAAACGTCCGTACACTGTCTGCATCCACTGTTTACACCATTACATCTGTTCCATTCTTTACTCTCATGCCGAAGAAATACATTTTGATCTACTTATTTTGGAGAAGCTTTCCTTCTTGATATATATTTCTCAGGCCTATAGTCAGTCCTTCTTCGTGTCTTTCAGGACCTGCTCACTGTTGGCATTGTAAGATTGGTTCAGGAACTTCAGCTGAAGGCTGTTGTTCCACGTGTCCAGTGTTCAGTGCTGGAGGAACTCAGGTCTGTTCCACGTGTCTACTGTTCTAGTGTTGAGGACCTCCGGTCTGTTCCACGTGTCCAGTGTTCAGTGCTGGAGGAACTCAGGTCTGTTCCACGTGTCCAGTGTTCAGTGCTGGAGGAACTCAGGTCTGTTCCACGTGTCCAGTGTTCAGTGCTGGAGGAACTCAGGTCTGTTCCACGTGTCCAGTGTTCAGTGCTGGAGGAACTCAGGTCTGTTCCACGTGTCCAGTGTTCAGTGCTGGAGGAACTCAGGTCTGTTCCACGTGTCCAGTGTTCAGTGCTGGAGGAACTCAGGTCTGTTCCACGTGTCCAGTGTTCAGTGCTGGAGGAACTCAGGTCTGTTCCACGTGTCCAGTGTTCAGTGCTGGAGGAACTCAGGTCTGTTCCACGTGTCCAGTGTTCAGTGCTGGAGGAACTCAGGTCTGTTCCACGTGTCTACTGTTCTAGTGTTGAGGACCTCCGGTCTGTTCCACGTGTCCAGTGTTCAGTGCTGGAGGAACTCAGGTCTGTTCCACGTGTCCAGTGTTCAGTGCTGGAGGAACTCAGGTCTGTTCCACGTGTCTACTGTTCTAGTGTTGAGGACCTCCGGTCTGTTCCACGTGTCCAGTGTTCAGTGCTGGAGGAACTCAGGTCTGTTCCACGTGTCTACTGTTCTAGTGTTGAGGACCTCCGGTCTGTTCCACGTGTCCAGTGTTCAGTGCTGGAGGAACTCAGGTCTGTTCCACGTGTCCAGTGTTCAGTGCTGGAGGAACTCAGGTCTGTTCCACGTGTCTACTGTTCTAGTGTTGAGGACCTCCGGTCTGTTCCACGTGTCCAGTGTTCAGTGCTGGAGGAACTCAGGTCTGTTCCACGTGTCTACTGTTCTAGTGTTGAGGACCTCCGGTCTGTTCCACGTGTCCAGTGTTCAGTGCTGGAGGAACTCAGGTCTGTTCCACGTGTCCAGTGTTCAGTGCTGGAGGAACTCAGGTCTGTTCCACGTGTCCAGTGTTCAGTGCTGGAGGAACTCAGGTCTGTTCCACGTGTCTACTGTTCTAGTGTTGAGGACCTCCGGTCTGTTCCACGTGTCCAGTGTTCAGTGCTGGAGGAACTCAGGTCTGTTCCACGTGTCCAGTGTTCAGTGCTGGAGGAACTCAGGTCTGTTCCACGTGTCCAGTGTTCAGTGCTGGAGGAACTCAGGTCTGTTCCACGTGTCCAGTGTTCAGTGCTGGAGGAACTCAGGTCTGTTCCACGTGTCCAGTGTTCAGTGCTGGAGGAACTCAGGTCTGTTCCACGTGTCTACTGTTCTAGTGTTGAGGACCTCCGGTCTGTTCCACGTGTCCAGTGTTCAGTGCTGGAGGAACTCAGGTCTGTTCCACGTGTCTACTGTTCTAGTGTTGAGGACCTCCGGTCTGTTCCACGTGTCCAGTGTTCAGTGCTGGAGGAACTCAGGTCTGTTCCACGTGTCCAGTGTTCAGTGCTGGAGGAACTCAGGTCTGTTCCACGTGTCCAGTGTTCAGTGCTGGAGGAACTCAGGTCTGTTCCACGTGTCCAGTGTTCAGTGCTGGAGGAACTCAGGTCTGTTCCACGTGTCCAGTGTTCAGTGCTGGAGGAACTCAGGTCTGTTCCACGTGTCTACTGTTCTAGTGTTGAGGACCTCCGGTCTGTTCCACGTGTCCAGTGTTCAGTGCTGGAGGAACTCAGGTCTGTTCCACGTGTCTACTGTTCTAGTGTTGAGGACCTCCGGTCTGTTCCACGTGTCCAGTGTTCAGTGCTGGAGGAACTCAGGTCTGTTCCACGTGTCCAGTGTTCAGTGCTGGAGGAACTCAGGTCTGTTCCACGTGTCTACTGTTCTAGTGTTGAGGACCTCCGGTCTGTTCCACGTGTCTACTGTTCTAGTGTTGAGGACCTCCGGTCTGTTCCACGTGTCTACTGTTCTAGTGTTGAGGACCTCCGGTCTGTTCCACGTGTCTACTGTTCTAGTGTTGAGGACCTCCGGTCTGTTCCACGTGTCTACTGTTCTAGTGTTGAGGACCTCCGGTCTGTTCCACGTGTCTACTGTTCTAGTGTTGAGGACCTCCGGTCTGTTCCACGTGTCTACTGTTCTAGTGTTGAGGACCTCCGGTCTGTTCCACGTGTCTACTGTTCTAGTGTTGAGGACCTCCGGTCTGTTCCACGTGTCTACTGTTCTAGTGTTGAGGACCTCCGGTCTGTTCCACGTGTCCAGTGTTCAGTGCTGGAGGAACTCAGGTCTGTTCCACGTGTCTACTGTTCTAGTGTTGAGGACCTCCGGTCTGTTCCACGTGTCTACTGTTCTAGTGTTGAGGACCTCCGGTCTGTTCCACGTGTCTACTGTTCTAGTGTTGAGGACCTCCGGTCTGTTCCACGTGTCCAGTGTTCAGTGCTGGAGGAACTCAGGTCTGTTCCACGTGTCTACTGTTCTAGTGTTGAGGACCTCCGGTCTGTTCCACGTGTCTACTGTTCTAGTGTTGAGGACCTCCGGTCTGTTCCACGTGTCTACTGTTCTAGTGTTGAGGACCTCCGGTCTGTTCCACGTGTCTACTGTTCTAGTGTTGAGGACCTCCGGTCTGTTCCACGTGTCTACTGTTCTAGTGTTGAGGACCTCCGGTCTGTTCCACGTGTCCAGTGTTCAGTGCTGGAGGAACTCAGGTCTGTTCCACGTGTCCAGTGTTCAGTGCTGGAGGAACTCAGGTCTGTTCCACGTGTCCAGTGTTCAGTGCTGGAGGAACTCAGGTCTGTTCCACGTGTCCAGTGTTCAGTGCTGGAGGAACTCAGGTCTGTTCCACGTGTCCAGTGTTCAGTGCTGGAGGAACTCAGGTCTGTTCCACGTGTCCAGTGTTCAGTGCTGGAGGAACTCAGGTCTGTTCCACGTGTCCAGTGTTCAGTGCTGGAGGAACTCAGGTCTGTTCCACGTGTCCAGTGTTCAGTGCTGGAGGAACTCAGGTCTGTTCCACGTGTCCAGTGTTCAGTGCTGGAGGAACTCAGGTCTGTTCCACGTGTCCAGTGTTCAGTGCTGGAGGAACTCAGGTCTGTTCCACGTGTCCAGTGTTCAGTGCTGGAGGAACTCAGGTCTGTTCCACGTGTCCAGTGTTCAGTGCTGGAGGAACTCAGGTCTGTTCCACGTGTCCAGTGTTCAGTGCTGGAGGAACTCAGGTCTGTTCCACGTGTCCAGTGTTCAGTGCTGGAGGAACTCAGGTCTGTTCCACGTGTCCAGTGTTCAGTGCTGGAGGAACTCAGGTCTGTTCCACGTGTCCAGTGTTCAGTGCTGGAGGAACTCAGGTCTGTTCCACGTGTCCAGTGTTCAGTGCTGGAGGAACTCAGGTCTGTTCCACGTGTCCAGTGTTCAGTGCTGGAGGAACTCAGGTCTGTTCCACGTGTCCAGTGTTCAGTGCTGGAGGAACTCAGGTCTGTTCCACGTGTCCAGTGTTCAGTGCTGGAGGAACTCAGGTCTGTTCCACGTGTCCAGTGTTCAGTGCTGGAGGAACTCAGGTCTGTTCCACGTGTCCAGTGTTCAGTGCTGGAGGAACTCAGGTCTGTTCCACGTGTCCAGTGTTCAGTGCTGGAGGAACTCAGGTCTGTTCCACGTGTCCAGTGTTCAGTGCTGGAGGAACTCAGGTCTGTTCCACGTGTCCAGTGTTCAGTGCTGGAGGAACTCAGGTCTGTTCCACGTGTCCAGTGTTCAGTGCTGGAGGAACTCAGGTCTGTTCCACGTGTCCAGTGTTCAGTGCTGGAGGAACTCAGGTCTGTTCCACGTGTCCAGTGTTCAGTGCTGGAGGAACTCAGGTCTGTTCCACGTGTCCAGTGTTCAGTGCTGGAGGAACTCAGGTCTGTTCCACGTGTCCAGTGTTCAGTGCTGGAGGAACTCAGGTCTGTTCCACGTGTCCAGTGTTCAGTGCTGGAGGAACTCAGGTCTGTTCCACGTGTCTACTGTTCTAGTGTTGAGGACCTCCGGTCTGTTCCACGTGTCTACTGTTCTAGTGTTGAGGACCTCCGGTCTGTTCCACGTGTCCAGTGTTCAGTGCTGGAGGAACTCAGGTCTGTTCCACGTGTCTACTGTTCTAGTGTTGAGGACCTCCGGTCTGTTCCACGTGTCTACTGTTCTAGTGTTGAGGACCTCCGGTCTGTTCACGTGTCCAGTGTTCAGTGCTGGAGGAACTCAGGTCTGTTCCACGTGTCCAGTGTTCAGTGCTGGAGGAACTCAGGTCTGTTCCACGTGTCCAGTGTTCAGTGCTGGAGGAACTCAGGTCTGTTCCACGTGTCCAGTGTTCAGTGCTGGAGGAACTCAGGTCTGTTCCACGTGTCCAGTGTTCAGTGCTGGAGGAACTCAGGTCTGTTCCACGTGTCCAGTGTTCAGTGCTGGAGGAACTCAGGTCTGTTCCACGTGTCCAGTGTTCAGTGCTGGAGGAACTCAGGTCTGTTCCACGTGTCCAGTGTTCAGTGCTGGAGGAACTCAGGTCTGTTCCACGTGTCCAGTGTTCAGTGCTGGAGGAACTCAGGTCTGTTCCACGTGTCTACTGTTCTAGTGTTGAGGACCTCCGGTCTGTTCCACGTGTCCTGTGTTCAGTGCTGGAGGAACTCAGGTCTGTTCCACGTGTCTACTGTTCTAGTGTTGAGGACCTCCGGTCTGTTCCACGTGTCCAGTGTTCAGTGCTGGAGGAACTCAGGTCTGTTCCACGTGTCTACTGTTCTAGTGTTGAGGACCTCCGGTCTGTTCCACGTGTCCAGTGTTCAGTGCTGGAGGAACTCAGGTCTGTTCCACCTGTCCACTGCTGACGAAATGCTTCCTCACGTCCCTCCTGACTCTCTCATCCAGCTTCCTGTTATGACCTCGTGTTTGGCAATACTTCTTGACTTCGGGGAACTGATCCATGTGAACATCAATATATTCATGTATATATATATATATATATATATATATATATATATGTGTGTGTGTGTGTGTGTATAGGGATAGGGGAGAAAGAATACTTCCCACGCATTCCTTGCGGGTCGTAGAAGGCGACTACAAGGGGAGGGAGCGGGGGGCTGGAAATCTCCCCTCACGTTTTTTTTTTTTTTTTTTTTCAATGTTCCTAAAGAAGGAACAGTGAAGGGGGCCAGATGAGGATATTCCCTCAGAGGCCCAGTGTTATATATATATATATATATATATATATATACATATATATATATATATATATATATATATATATATATATATATATATATTTATATATATATATATATATATACATATATATACAACGAAGAGACGTAGGTAGGACATGTTTACCAAATGGCGTCCAAGCTACGTCTCTTCGTTTTATATCAACTGACTTATATTTCTCTCTTGTGTCTCCCCTGATGATGTGATTATTACACGAAAGTGCACTTGGAAACTTATCGTGTTTCATTTTTCCCGTGGACTCATCGAAATATATATATATATATATATATATATATATATATATATATATATATATATATATATATATATATATACACTGTTTAGAGATATTTCCTTAAGGAAAGACGTGCATCTCATGATATTTCTAACGCTGAAAAACTTTTCGTTTTCAAGATAACAGTTCCCCCCGCCAGGAACTTGTTACAACTGAGATAAAAACCAGAGGAACAGCTGGTCTGGTTCCCACGTCCACTTGCACAACCGCGCCACCTTTCCTTCTCACACGTCGCAAGTATTATATATATATATATATATATATATATATATATATATATATATATATATATATATATTATAATCTTTGTAATCCACGGGGAATTGAAACACGAGAAGTTCCCTAGTGCACTTTCGTGTAAAGATCACATCATCAGGGGAGATACATACACTTGGAGGTATAGGAGAAAGAATATTCCCCACATATCTCCTGCCTGTTGCAGAAAGCGACTTGTGTTAGGGCGGGAGCTGAGAGGCTGGGTGTCCTCCCCTCTTGTATTATTCCGTCCGACGGAAGGAGTAGAGGAAGGATCAAACATAAGGAATTTTCCTCTAATGCTTGAACGTGTGTTCTTTAAGCTACCTTACTGTTGCAGGATATGGCGAACAGGTATGAAACACACACACACACACACACACACACACACACACACACACACACACACACACGCTATTACGAAAGGTGTCGTAAGATGGGAGAGGATTTGTTAAACGTGGTCAGTGCGTCTAAACATAGAGTCAGAATAGTTGAGGGGGAATAAGGAGTGATATGTACTTGAAGAGGAAAGAAGGTGGGGGGGAAAGAGAGAGGCCAGTTGGGTCATTTTGCCAGATATCACAGAAGCTCCTCATCAGAGGGAAGAATTTAATGAAAATATAGGCAGTCTGGGGGAGCCATGAGGAGGAGGAGGAGGAACAGTTCACTGAAAATATAGGCAGTCTGGGGGATCCATGAGGAGGAGGAGGAACAGTTCACTGAAAATATAGGCAGTCTGGGGGATCCATGAGGAGGAGGAGGAACAGTTCACTGAAAATATAGGCAGTCCGGGGGAGCCAGGAGGAGGAGGAGGAGGAACAGTTCACTGAAAATATAGGCAGTCCGGGGGAGCCAGGAGGAGGAGGAGGAGGAACAGTTCACTGAAAATATAGGCAGTCTGGGGGAGGAGGAGGAGGAGGAGGAACAGTAATGGGTGCTGATCAGGCAAACGCAGAGCATGAGGATTGATGACGTGAGACAGAGACACTGGGGACATACAGAGGATCACAGGAAAATTAAGATGAAGCTGTATGAAGATGAACATGTGCCGTTAGAGACGCAACGTTGAAGTTTATGGCAAGGTTGATGAGAGGTATAGAAGAGTGCAGAGCAAGCAGGCTTGACCAGTGCTCACTGCTAAAACAGTGATTTGAGAGAGAGTGTCAGTGACACAGAGGTTGACAGCTGGGCGTTGAAGAAGGCAGCTAAAAAGTGAGTGGCGCCAGAGTTGATATTATGAATTAAGCAGGAGATTTGACAGACGTAAAGCACTGATTATCATCGGCTTGAAGGAAAGACATGCATCAAATAAATAAAGTTGTTGTTATAGTCATCTTCACTGACATCTTCCCTAACTTGTTGCGAAAGTCTTCACCTTCGGAGAACAGACCTGCTGACGAGACAGTGAGTAATTGCGGACATTGCACAGGTGTGGAATTACCCACCTCGCACATAACAAACAAGGCAGTCCAACCAACCTTGCACTTGTGAATGCAGCGGAAGGAGGCCAGTTTATCCAAGGCATTCAGAGGTTTTAAATCCAGTCACCTCTGGGGGTTTTTGCGGTGGGAAGTATGAGGTTGGTCGACTAATTAAGAGGAGTGAGGAAGTGTGGATAGCTGGTCATCCGTGGAGGGTTCCCTCACTCGTGCGGCTTGGTCGAGTTCGCATCCCGTCCTCCTCAGGAGCTTCACCTCCCTCCTGCTCCTGCTGAAGGAGGAGGAGGAGGAACTCATCCCTCTCGTCCTTAAGAGAGTTCTGCCCACCGCCTGCTGACGTTACCGTAGGGAGTGGAATTCTTCTTGGAGTTCTGATTCGTACGATTTGAACCCTTTTCTTGTGATCGTCCAGTGCTGCAGTGAGTGTGGTGATGCCTCACTACATATTAGTAGAAGTCTTAACCGTTTATCATCTGACTGAAGATGTAAGTGGATGTTCCTCACCCATCGACTCGTAAATCTCAAGTGGAATTCCTTACACACCCTCCCATCCACTTGCAGGTGTAAGAGGAGGTCTTCAGCCACCCCTCTTTAGTGCACTTGGAGGTATAAGTAGAAAACTTACATCCCCCTCCCATCCACTTGTTGATGCAAATTGAGGTTTTCTACCCCTCCCATCCACTTGTAGATGCAAGTGGCGGTCTTCACGAACTCCCAACCACTCGTAGATGCCAGTAGTTGTAGACACGTCCTCCCTACCCTTCCGTCCCATCTTCAACACACCGTGGCGAGCACGTCAGCAGCATATTGACTGACTCGCATCGAGAAGAGAACCAAAAAAGGGTTGAGTGGGTCGCTCCTCACTGCGAACGTCTGTAACCTTAGCATTTATTGATCCTGGTTCATTAGCATCAGATGATATTATGTTTTTGGTTTCCCTTTTGTTTTTCTCGGGGGGTAAAGATCTCATCTCGTAATTTCTGATATTTTTACTTTCGGTTCCTTGTGTGCAAGTCGAGTCATTGTTTGCATCGCCCACGGGGTTTGCGTGGGGTGAGGGGGTGTTCTCTCTCTCTCTCTCTCTCTCTCTCTCTCTCTCTCTCTCTCTCTCTCTCTCTCTCTCTCTCTCTCTCTCTCTCTTCATGCGATTACCATTTCCCTTTCAAAGTTTCCTCCCTCCTCTAACACGAGAACCATTGAGGAACATTCACCTCCACCTCCATCCCCCAGAATTAGAACGTTAGAAGAGGGGTTTCTTTAGCATCACTGCGTCATCGGGAGTCACCTTTAGTCCACCAGCCTCACTTTCCGTTCTCCAGGAACCACGGACGTATCGACTACCACGTAAAAATGGCCTTCCAGAATCTCAAAATTTGCCACTAGTGTTGCCAGAGTTAACCAAGGGGGGATGGGGATCATCAGAACCCCCAGGCTGACCCCAGAGTGCTCTCACAGACCCGTCCATGCTCACCCCAGAGCGTTTTCTCACAAACCCTCCAGGTTCACCCAAGACTCCACTATCCTGACGGAGACACGACCCACCCGTAAAGTTCACTTCAGACTAACGAACCCCCCCCCCCCAAAATAACAACCTTAATCAACCTCAGAATAACGTTATTTTGCTTCCAGTCCCGTGAAATAACCCACCAGCAGGAGGATAATACAGCCCCCAGGCTGCAGATTTCTCCACCCAAGGATTGGTCGTTTTCTTGACGGGAGACCGACATTAAATCCCCCACACGCGTCGTATCCGCCTTGGGTCCACCTGAATTCATCCACTGCACAGCCGAGTTTTATGTAACGTTGACAGATATTAATACGACTCATGGGTATGATGATATATAATCTGACCTTTGACCTGACCCCCATGGTACTGAAGGGTCGTGCCTAAAGGTCATGCAGTCGTGCTTTAAAGGTCGTGTCGTTTTCCTCGAGGGTCGAACCGTCGTTCTCAAGTATGGGCCAGTTCGCGTCTCCGGGTGTTATTTGGTCCTTCTTGTGCAAACAGAAAGTTTCAGATTCAAAGATCAAGGTGTAAGGTATGAGTAGGTTCAACTTGAAGATAACGTAAAAGTTTAATTTCGAAAAGTTTCAAATTTAAGGTACAGAAGAGAATGGAGTTTGGATTACATACCTGTCATGAGAGAGAGAGAGAGAGAGAGAGAGAGAGAGAGAGAGAGAGAGAGAGAGAGAGAGAGAGAAGTGCGGTAAAGACAGTCGGTCAGAGAACACAAAACACTGTTATTCATGGTACACACAAAACTCTGTTCTTCAAGGTACACACAGAACAGTGCTTGTCAAGGTACACACCAGTCACTGTTCTTCAAGACACACACACACACACAGAACACAGTGAAGGTGACGGCCAACACAGGACAGTAGAGATACATTTCACCCACAAATCAGGAAAGGTCAGGGTACACATACGGCAATATGAAGGTCAGACACCAGTGTACATAAACACAAGGAAAGGTCGTTGTTCTCACAGAACTTTGTAAAGGTCGAGGGAATGTGCAAAAATCAGGTGGGCAAGGTGCAAACAAAGCTATTAAACTGTGACGTGCAAACAAAGCTATTAAACTGTGACGTAAACAACACTTTCAACTAGGTCCACGGCTGACATTTGCACTTTCTTTGCCAACCATGCAAAGTTTGCTGGTGTTTATTTTTCTATGAAATATTTCCTTAGCATTCTACTTTTACATGTAATGGGTTTCTGATCTTTTCCACTGTTACAAACAGCCTCGAAAGGAACCAATAGTTTGTTTCTGTTCGAATTCCTTCGTAAACAAGACGATCTAATTATGAACGAAAATGAAGACAAGAAAGTCAAGGATTCCTAGATCCGCGCAACAAGGTCAGGGTAAAAACCAAAGTGAAGACCTGGATGCAAACATATACGTTCAAGGTACAAACAAAGATGAAGACCTTCGTAAATCCTAACCAGGTGGTAAAGTTGCAAACAATACCGAAGATCTTGACCTTAGATCGACCAAGTTACAAAGAAAACGGAAGATATTAATCCTAGGTCGAATAAGTTACAAACAGAACCGAAGATCTTGATCACAAATCGACCAAGTTGCAAACAGTACTGAAGATTTTGGCCCAAGTCGACCAAATAACAAAACCGAAGATCTTGACCCCCACATCGATCAAATAACAAACGCAACCGAAGATCTTGACCCCACATCGACCAGATAACGAACAAAACCGAAGATCTTGACCCCCAAATCGACCAAATGACAAACAAAACCGATCTTGACCCCCAAATCGACCAACTTACAAACAAAACCGGACTTCCAGATCCAAGACAAAATTATCAGGGTTACAGACACACAAGCACCATACCTAACATGTAGACCCTGGGAAGTCGTCCAATGGTACACACACACACACAGACCTGCCAAGGGCGGGTTGGAGACGAGACGGTGACGAGCAAGGTTCACGCAAGACCCAGAAGGTCAAGGTACACAGAAAACGGAAAGGTCAAAGGACAGAACACACACACAGACAAAAAGATCGGGGGGTCTTGCAGTGAGCAAGGAGGGTTAACGTTCACAAAAGGAGGGAAGGTCAAAAGGTACACTTGAAAATCAAGTTCGAACACAGAAAATGGTTTGTGAGAATACCGCGTGCAGGGTACTTAATACGTCACAAAGCACACAGAACAAGGGATGTCGAGATACGAAATAAAAATGGCACACAAGGGATGTCGAATTACACACAGAGAGAACTTGAGTTGTCAAAGCACACAGGAAGCATGGGGTGTCGAGCTGCGTACAGAACATGGGGTGTCGAGCTGTCTACAGAACATGGGGTGTCGAGCTGTGTACAGAACATGGGGTGTCGAGCTGTGTACAGAACATGGGGAGGTCGAGCTGTGTACAGAACATGGGGTGTCGAGCTGTGTACAGAACATGGGGTGTCGAGCTGTGTACAGAACATGGGGTGTCGAGCTGTGTACAGAACATGGGGAGGTCGAGCTGTGTACAGAACATGGGGTGTCGAGCTGTGTACAGAACATGGGGTGTCAAGGCGTGTACAAGACATAGGGTGATATGGTACACACAGAACGTGGGATGTCAAGGTGTACACTCAAGGCAAAGGATGGGAGGTGGTGTGGGATGTCAAGACTACACACAAAAGGTGGGTTGTCGATGGACAAAACAGACCTCTTCAGACGAAGAAGTAAACACAAAGCCTGGAATGTCAGTCAGTCAAGACACACACACACACACACACACACACACACCATTGGTAAGCAGGGGTGAAGATATTAACCAGCCATCAGTTGTCGACGGTCATGTGAATATCATACGCGAGTGAGGTGCGAGTGGACATTTATTTTGCTCCGTGGACGACACTAGAAGTAGCCAGGTTTTAGCAACGCTAGACCCAGTGCAAATGTAACACCAGTATGTGTGAGAGAGAGAGAGAGAGAGAGAGAGAGAGAGAGAGAGAGAGAGAGAGAGAGAGAGAGAGAGAGAGAGAGAAATAATATACTCATATGTATA
The DNA here is from genome assembly GCF_036320965.1 of Panulirus ornatus. NCBI lineage: Eukaryota > Metazoa > Arthropoda > Malacostraca > Decapoda > Palinuridae > Panulirus > Panulirus ornatus. Next base: position 7,664,523 of record NC_092254.1, on the reverse strand, counting down.
TTGTGAAATCCTTTAGGGGGAAAAAATCGGTCAGAGAAAGTTGTATACTGTTACGAGCCGCAGCGAGAGAATGTCTTTGCCGTAACCATTGTCGGTCAGAGAAAGTCGATCACATAACGGGACGCCCTTGGAGGCTTCGAACACGTGACCACGGTCCTCCCTCTCCTCCTTTGATCAACCCAGCCTGTTCCCCCGCCGCAAAGAGATTTTCTCTCCGTTCTCAAGATATGATCGCAGCTTGGACAAGTGTGTCAGTGTATAACTGGTGTGACACGGGCGAGCCTCCACACTTCCTGTAGCACAGGGTGTGTGTGTGTGTGTGTGGCGCCGATGACGACGCGACGCGCTCAGGTGTGAATTCAGTGGTGGTCTTCGATGACGAAGGAGGCGGCGAGGAAGGACCAGTAATAAGATGCTGTCACCCAGAAGGTTAAGGTTGCGGACGGGTGGGTTGGCTGGCAGGCAGGTTGGGTGGGTGGGTGGGCGGTGCGGTAGGTGTGGTGGTGGGTGGGGAGGAGGGGAGGCCCGCCGCCCCACGGTCATCATCACGCCCGCACCGCTACGCAACAATGACTCATCTCATGCCATTTACAAGACTGGAACTTTCTCTGCATTCTTACATATCTACCACCTTCTTTTTTTTCTATCTCTTTTTCTTTCGTACACGACTTTTTTCCCCCGATGTCCGGGAGGCGGTGTGTGGACGTCCCATACCAGCCAGCAGGCGTACGACTAGAGTCGCGTGAGGAGATCAGTTTGGGCGAGTTGTGGTTTGTGGGCCATGTTGGACCGCTAGGTGAGGGAAGGCGGACGGGTGTTGCATCACGGCGGCGTCCCGCAAGGTGACTCCTGCTACCGCTTGGCACTTACACTCACCTGCGCCTCTCACTACCTGCTCCTACTGGCCTGGCACCTTCACACACCCTCCCACACACACACACACACACACACACACGCCTCACCATCACTATCTGTCCATACTCGTTCAACTCGCCTCTCGTACCCGACCATCTCCCTCACGCCTCACAGCCCTCTACCCCCTCGTAATCCCCCCGACAGATCTACCTCCCAGACTCAGCCACCTCATCGGATGAGTCCTCCACTCCTCCACCAAACCAGTAAGACCTCCAGTTGGCTTAGGGTAACAAGCGCGGCAACACGGAGGCTATAAGTACAAGGTCCCATAGCTTGCCCTCTACATCATACCACCCCATCACACCTCTGCGCCCTGTCGCATCCCACCTCCCTACACACACACACACACACACACACACACACACACACTCAGCACCCCACATTCCATACGCGGTATTCCCGACCCCTCCCACCTGTGCTCTTTTTTTTTTTTTTATATTTTTCTTATATGCGTTGGGAAGTACCAGGTGAGGTAGTACCCCGCCGATCCTCCTCCCGTCCTGGCCGGCGCCTGTCCCTCCACAGGTTGTACCCCGTCTACTGAGAACCAGCTCTACCATGACTCACCTACTACCCCCCTTCCTCCACATGTTGTACCCGCGTGTTGAGGACCAACTCAACCATGACTCACCTACCTACCTACCTACCACCCTCCATAACTTGTACCCCTAGTACTGAGGACCGACCACCTGCCCCCTCCATAACTTGTACCCCTAGTACTGAGGACCGACCACCTGCCCCCTCCATAACTTGTACCCCTAGTACTGAGGACCGACCACCTGCCCCCTCCATAACTTGTACCCCTAGTACTGAGGACCGACCACCTGCCCCCTCCACAGGTTGTACCCCTAGTACTGAGGACCGACCACCTGCCCCCTCCACAGGTTGTACCCCTAGTACTGAGGACTGACCACCTGCCCCCTCCATAGCTTGTACCCCTAGTACTGAGGACCAACCACCTGCCCCCTCCACAGGTTGTACCCCGTCTACTGAGAACCACCTGCCCCTCCATAGCTTGTACCCCTAGTGCTGAGAACCACCTGCCCCTTCCATATGTTGTACCCAATCTACTGAGAAGCACCTGCCCCCTCCGTATTTTGAACCCCATCTACTTAGAACCACCTGCCCCCTCCGTATGTTGTACCACCTGCCCCCTCCGTATATTGTACCCCATCTACTGAGAACCACCTGCCCCCTCCACAGGTTGTACCCCGTCTACTGAGAACCAGCTCTGCCATGACTCACCTACCCTCCCCACCTCCCTAGTCTACCCGTGCCCCTTCCCCCAACCTCCCCCGAACCTAACCCTTCGGTCTTACCCCTTTCTACCTGTGGGAATCCTCAGCCCGGACCAGCTCCCCCCTCCCTCATTCCTCCCTATTCTACCTGTGTTCGCCTCAGCAGGACCTCCCCACCCACCCACCCTCCTGCCCACTGCCTGGACCTCCGGCAGAAGCCGGCTGCGCCCCTGAGGCGGATGTGGGTCACGGTCAGGGAAAGTCAGCGGCACTGCGCTCCACAACACGGCGGGTACACACACACACACACACACACACACACACACACACACACACACACACACACAATGGAAAGTCATTACATAAAGTTGCGGCGCAATTAATAGCGCGGACGTCGGCGCTGCTGGAGCGGAGGAGGAGCGCAAGTGGTGACCTGGAGTGTGGACTGGGCTCCGCTACCATCAGGCGATGCCCAGCCCGCCAAAGGTCACATTGAACACCCTCAGGAACGTGGAGGGGCACCACACCCGCCGCCGTGCCGCCGCTCCTGCTCCTCCTGCCGCCCCACCACACCGGCTCCTGCCGCTGATTACCGCCATCTTGTGACGTCACCAGTACCCTATAGGTAGCCCTAACTGTTCTTTATGTAAATAGCCAGGCGACTCTCCCGGGCGAGCGAGCGAGCGAGGAGGAGGAGGAGGAGGAAGTGGTACCTCGATTGGTGGTTTCTGCTCAGACCCGGGCGAAGTGGGAGGTTGGCACACGATGTCTCAGTCGCCAGGGCTGTTGGCGATGTCCGGGATGCCTTTTGGCCGCGGCAGGAGGCGGACGACTCATTCATCCCGTGCGGGAGATGGCGGAAGATATGGCACCTCAGGTGTTGATGTGGGGGAGGAGGGAGGAGACGTCGAACATCGGGAGGGAGGGATGTGTGTGCATTGTTGCTCACGTAGTTACTATTTCATGATGATGACGGTCAGTTGTGGGTATGATATCATAACGAGGTATCCAGCCCTTTGGGGGGGGTCTGTTGGTCGTATTTTCCAGCGGGTGATGGAATGTAAACATGTCGATTTACTCCTCAGTGCCACTGAGAATTGGACAAGAGCCTTACGCCCACCGGAAACAGCAACAGTCGTTGGAACCAACTGAGATCCTTAGATCCTCAGTTCGACTGAGGCGCAAGCACAACACTGTCCAGTACCACAGTTACCACAGACCAGGACACAGAAGTACCCCTATAGTCTGGTTCTTTTAAGAGCATTGCCAAGGTCTGCTGAGACGAATGAAGGTACTCTTCGGATCCTTATACCACTGAATGAACTATGAGAGACTGTTGCCACTGAAAGTACCACTGTCGTAGTCTGGTACCACTGAGTCTGCTGTCAGAGTCCGGGAGCCACTGATGTCCAGCCAGAACACTGGGTCACTGTGGTACTACCGGTATATAGGATCAGTGCGAGTACCGACAGTACCAGCATTGGTACCACCACGACTAGTGAAAGTACCTTGAGAATACCTCGGGTTACTGTCGACACTTACCAGTACCCCTAGTGCCAGTAATGAGTTACCATTACCGCTACCATTAGAGGTAACACGAACTCCAGCGAGAGAGCTGGTACCAGTACCAGTGAGACACCAGTATCCCCACTACCATTTCAGGTACCACTAGTTTTAGTGAGAAGATCAGGTACTGCCCGAGGGTACTATTACTTTTGCCAATACCACCCAGTACCAGTTGGAAGAAGTGGTAGCTGTGGTAGTGAGACGGTGCATCCAGTACCACACCCAGTGGGATTTTGACGGGATTGGATATTGGAATATTTGCCAGGGTATCAAACCTTTTTAAGTAAATGAATTACAAAATATATTTATTTTTCGTTATATATATATATATATATTTACGTTCGGTATGTCTGAGCTAAATTCTAGATTAACAACTTAAATTTTCTTAGATTATTACATATTCTATTTATCTTGAGGGGGGGGGGTGGGAGTGAAAAAAGTTGTAGGTGCCCCAGGCCAATAATTTTATGCAAATGTCCTGCGGTACGCCATGCTTTTAGCCCGATTACCCACACTGGAGAGGAGAAGCGGCTTCAGAAGTGGCACTTTGTGTGAAGCGTTGGTCGGAGAGCTGAGGTGGCCGTAAAGCTACTTTCTTGGGGGGTGAAGTCTGTTAAGCTACTTTTTTTTGGGTTGTGTCCATACAGGTATTTTCTTGGGGTGGAGTGTCCACTTTAGCTATTTTCTTGGGGGTTATGTCTGTAAAGCTACTTTTTTTTCGGGAGGTTGTGTGCATACAGTTACTTTTTTTGGGGGTGGAGTGTCCACATTAGTTACTTCCTTTGGGGATGACGTCTGTTAAGCTACATTTTAGGGGGTTGTGTCAGTGAAGATACTTTCTTGGCTTGAAGTGTATACGTAAAGCTACTTCCCTGGAGTGAAGTGTCTGCAGAGCTACTTTCTTTAGGCTGGTGCCCATAACGCTACTCCCTTGAGGCTCATGTAGCCATAAAGCTACTTTCTCTACAGTCCTGGAACGTCCGAGGCTCATACCCGGCTATATAACACTGGCGCTGTCCGGGTAACATAAAGACTTTACGTTTTCTGTTGGGAACACTTGGATTGATTTAGTTTCTCTTCGGCGTGTTGATCATGATTCTCTCTCTCTCTCTCTCTCTCTCTCTCTCTCTCTCTCTCTCTCTCTCTCTCTCTCTCTCTCTCTCTCTCTCTCTCTCGAATTGCACCATCCTCCTTTAAAGGATCGGGTTGGAAGGTCTGGCCAAGTCATACCCAGAGATCGTAGCGACATGCTCAAGGGTCGTGCGATTATTTTCAGAGAGGGAGGTTTGCTCTGGGGTTATCAAAATCACAAACTGTCGTGGAAAAAAAAAGATAAAGACTAGTTTGCGAGTGTGTCAGTAGCTTAGGAGCTCATTTATCCTTCACTGTTACTCCAAAGTATTTAGGGAAATTTTAGGTGTATGACTAGGATGCAAATAATATTTAGGGATGCTCTAGGTGTATCGTAGGTTTTGAATAATATTTAAGCATATTTCAAGTGTATTTCCTAGGTTTTATATAGCATTTAAGGATATTTTAGGTATTTTTCCTTATTTTTATAGTATTTAGGGGTATCTAGGTGCATTTCTTAGGTTTTTATAGTATTTAGGGATGTATTTCTAGATTTTAAATAGTATTCTGGTTATTCTGATTGCGTTTCTATAAGTTTTATCTCCTGCGAAAGCTGTCTTTTACTCGTTGATGAGAAATAGATTACTCACTATCTCTCTCGACCGTCAGAAGTTCTTCTTAACCCGAAACGAGTAAGTCAGAGTTGTGGGCGTTACTCACTCATGGACAGAGAGAGAGAGAGAGAGAGAGAGAGAGAGAGAGAGAGAGAGAGAGAGAGAGAGAGAGAGAGGCACGCATTGTTCTGTTGGACTCTCATTTTTAAGAGTTCGCAACAGGTGTTGGAGTGGTGGTGGCTGAGGGATGGCTCTGGTGGTGTGGGTGGTTGGGTGAGTGTTGGGTGGTGGTGGTGGTGGTAGGTTTCATCGTGGTCTTGAGATCCAGCGTCACGTTGAGCAAGCTAGATAGCAGGTAATAACCCTTCTTGGTGGAGGAGGGGAGATTTCATAGAGTTATAATGTCTGTGCGTCCCAATCTTCCTTGTCACGAGGTCTTATGAATTGTAACAGTGCCATTGGAGGCCATAGCCACAGAGGCGGTGGAAGGGTGTTCCTGCTGCCGACGCATCCGAGAAAGGGAGATTAATAAGTTTTTAGATAGGTGATAAACAAGATACGTAGTTACTAACATACGGAGGAGGTGCCGTGGGCGGGCCTGGTGCGCTAATGAGTACGTATACAGAGTTGCATGATTCGAGAAGGGCCGCTTTCCCCCGTCATTTCCCTGTGCATCATGCTGAGCGGGGGGGAGTCTCGCGCAGTGCCTGCCCCCCTACAGCACTGATGAATTCATTATTCAATGAACTGTGTTAATTATTAAGGTTTCGTCGGGCGGATCTTCTTACGCTTGGAAGCATAACTGAGAATATTCGTGAGGAACCCGTATATCCAGAGACTCATCATGTAAGCTTATGAAGAATATTCGCCTGTGTTGCCAAAGCTTAGAAGTGCTTTTTCACGGACCTTGTGTGTGTGTGTGTGTGTGTGTGTGTGTGTGTGTGTGTTAGTCTTTCTCTACATCTAAACTCCCATGAGGTATTCTTGTGTGTTTGTCTATCGGTCCTCACTCGGGATGTAATGTAAATTCAGAAAAGCTCACGCCTCGTTTCTTTCCTAAAGTTAACTTCTCTCATGGTAAACGCGGAGGGAGGGGGGGAATGATCCTGGCGCGCGCGCGCGCGAGCGCCACTCTCCCACTTATATATATATAATGAGGAGAGAGAGAGAGAGAGAGAGAGAGAGAGAGAGAGAGAGAGAGAGAGAGAGAGAGAGAGAGAGTATAGGAAAGCGGGAGTTTTGCAGTGATAGTAACAGTGAGTGAGTGTGAGAGTGATCGTCACAGTTGTGCAGGCAGAAGTGCAGCGGCTACACAGTGATTTTTGGTTCCTGTCTGTGATATATCGTGGCCTGTGCATATCCACTGCAGCATCCACTGAGAAAAAGCAAGATACCTACCGTTCAAATATTACTAACAAGTTCGCTGACAACGCTGATCAGTGCAGACTATCCGTATATATATATATATATATATATATATATATATATATATATATATATATATATATCTATATATATATATATATATATATATATCTTTTTTCCTACATCTTTTTGCCATTCACGTCTCAGGTAATTGGCGTCTGTATCAGACAACTGGGACTTCCAGGAATCAAGAATCCTCGCTTGGTTCCTTATTTTCCTTCTTTTAGAAAGCGATAATAGAGGAGGAGAGGATTTGCAGGCCAGACCAGCCCCGCCCGAACCCGCCCCATCTTTATATCCAGAGACACCCTGAGGGTGGAGGATATAGATGGGTATAGCATTCTTTCTCCTCCATCCCTAAAGATAGGAAAATGTATAGAACTCAAGATATAGGTAATATCTAATTTTCCTCAGCTCTGGGTGCTTTGGTGAGGGAGTGGCTGAGAGATCATTCATTCATCCTCAGCTCAGAGGAGAGTTTACCTCGGCAGGGCGTTGTGTGGTGGAGGCTCGGGTCCTCGTGCCTGGGAGGTGGTTGATCCAAGGCACCTGGGAGCAGGAGGTGTGATCCACCAGGCCAGCAGACGCGGAGGGCGCGCCATACACTCAGCGTCAGGCAGAGTCGAAAAAAAGAAAATATACATATAAAGAATCCATCATTGACCTTTTTTATTGATCGCGTCATATCGGACGGAGGGGCAACGATTTTATTTTTAAAGTTGCCTTTCCCAAACAAAGTGGCTTCGTGGACAGCGAATGATACAGTGTAAAAGCGGATAGGGTCTCTTCATCTGCTGTTAATTATCGCGGGTGGGGGTGTGGGTGGCAAGCGAGGGGTCGTGGGTGTGTGTGGGTGGCAAGCGAGGGGTTGTGAGGGGTTGTGTGTGTGTGGCAAGCGATGCCCTTCGCTATCTGGTGCTTGATGGAACAACGCTTGCGATTTCGTGAGGATCAGACTCGGATAATTATTAGTAGGAGATTCACTCTTAGTGGGATATCTTGGATGTCCCGTATTAGGGGGACTTGACAGGTACATGAACCCCTGCTGATAGAATGTACGAACACACAAGATATATATATATATATATATATATATATATATATATATATATATATATATATATATATATATATATACTTGCTGTAGCAAAATATTGCCTGCTTATCTTCAAAGAAATTATCATTATTATTATTATTATTATCATTATTATTATTATTGTTATTATTTATATTATTATTATTACCTGATTTTCGCCTGCTACGTGTATTCCTGATTCCCGCCTTGTATAGCTGTGTTGTAATTTCATTTTGAAAAGGAGTACAGTTCTTGGCCCCACTTTCAAATGGGCGGATTGCGACGAGCGTTCCCTGCAGAAGGCCAGCGATGACCCCCTTGGCGGAGGACGAGGCTGTGGTAGGAGCCGTGGGGATGGGGGGTCGTCACCCCAACCCACACTTGATAAAGCCTTCTTAGGAAGATGTAACAGGAGAGAGAGAGAGAGAGAGAGAGAGAGAGAGAGAGAGAGAGAGAGAGAGAGAGAGAGAGAGAGAGATGGGGCCCAGTGAGTGTGGTTCTCACCCTCCCAGTACAGTAGAGAGGTAGTCGCACCCTCCCCAACCCACACCCTGGCCCACAGATAGCCTGTACCGCCCACACCCTCACTCTCCTCCGCCCACACCCTACCCCACAGACAGCCTATCCTGCCCCCTACCCTCACTCTCCACCGCCCATCCCCTGCCCCACAGACAAGCCTGTACCGCCCACACCCTCGCTCTCCACCGTCCACACCCAGAAACCCCAGCTTGCAACACCAGGAACCCCAGCTTGCAACACCAGGAACCCCAGCTCGCAACACCAGGAACCCCAGCTCGCAACACCAGGAACCCCAGCTCGCAACACCAGGAACCCCAGCTTGCAACACCAGGAACCCCAGCTTGCAACACCAGGAACCCCAGCTTGCAACACCAGGAACCCCAGCTTGCAACACCAGGAACCCCAGCTTGCAACACCAGGAACCCCAGCTTGCAACACCAGGAACCCCAGCTCGCAACACCAGGAACCCCAGCTTGCAACACCAGGAACCCCAGCTCGCAACACCAGGAACCCCAGCTTGCAACACCAGGAACCCCAGCTTGCAACACCAGGAACCCCAGCTTGCAACACCAGGAACCCCAGCTTGCAACACCAGGAACCCCAGCTTGCAACACCAGGAACCCCAGCTCGCAACACCAGGAACCCCAGCTCGCAACACCAGGAACCCCAGCTTGCAACACCAGGAACCCCAGCTTGCAACACCAGGAACCCCAGCTTGCAACACCAGGAACCCCAGCTTGCAACACCAGGAACCCCAGCTTGCAACACCAGGAACCCCAGCTTGCAACACCAGGAACCCCAGCTCGCAACACCAGGAACCCCAGCTTGCAACACCAGGAACCCCAGCTTGCAACACCAGGAACCCCAGCTTGCAACACCAGGAACCCCAGCTTGCAACACCAGGAACCCCAGCTCGCAACACCAGGAACCCCAGCTTGCAACACCAGGAACCCCAGCTTGCAACACCAGGAACCCCAGCTCGCAACACCAGGAACCCCAGCTTGCAACACCAGGAACCCCAGCTTGCAACACCAGGAACCCCAGCTTGCAACACCAGGAACCCCAGCTTGCAACACCAGGAACCCCAGCTTGCAACACCAGGAACCCCAGCTTGCAACACCAGGAACCCCAGCTTGCAACACCAGGAACCCCAGCTTGCAACACCAGGAACCCCAGCTTGCAACACCAGGAACCCCAGCTTGCAACACCAGGAACCCCAGCTTGCAACACCAGGAACCCCAGCTTGCAACACCAGGAACCCCAGCTTGCAACACCAGGAACCCCAGCTTGCAACACCAGGAACCCCAGCTTGCAACACCAGGAACCCCAGCTTGCAACACCAGGAACCCCAGCTTGCAACACCAGGAACCCCAGCTTGCAACACCAGGAACCCCAGCTTGCAACACCAGGAACCCCAGCTTGCAACACCAGGAACCCCAGCTTGCAACACCAGGAACCCCAGCTTGCAACACCAGGAACCCCAGCTTGCAACACCAGGAACCCCAGCTTGCAACACCAGGAACCCCAGCTCGCAACACCAGGAACCCCAGCTTGCAACACCAGGAACCCCAGCTTGCAACACCAGGAACCCCAGCTTGCAACACCAGGAACCCCAGCTCGCAACACCAGGAACCCCAGCTTGCAACACCAGGAACCCCAGCTTGCAACACCAGGAACCCCAGCTTGCAACACCAGGAACCCCAGCTCGCAACACCAGGAACCCCAGCTCGCAACACCAGGAACCCCAGCTCGCAACACCAGGAACCCCAGCTCGCAACACCAGGAACCCCAGCTTGCAACACCAGGAACCCCAGCTCGCAACACCAGGAACCCCAGCTCACGACGCCAGGAACCCCAGCTCGCAACACCAGGAACCCCAGCTCGCAACACCAGGAACCCCAGCTTGCAACACCAGGAACCCCAGCTCGCAACACCAGGAACCCCAGCTTGCAACACCAGGAACCCCAGCTCGCAACGTCAGGAACCCCAGCTCGCAACACCAGGAACCCCAGCTCGCAACACCAGGAACCCCAGCTTGCAACACCAGGAACCCCAGCTCGCAACGTCAGGAACCCCAGCTCGCAACACCAGGAACCCCAGCTCGCAACACCAGGAACCCCAGCTCGCAACACCAGGAACCCCAGCTCGCAACACCAGGAACCCCAGCTTGCAACACCAGGAACCCCAGCTCGCAACACCAGGAACCCCAGCTCGCAACACCAGGAACCCCAGCTCGCAACACCAGGAACCCCAGCTTGCAACACCAGGAACCCCAGCTTGCAACACCAGGAACCCCAGCTTGCAACACCAGGAACCCCAGCTCGCAACACCAGGAACCCCAGCTTGCAACACCAGGAACCCCAGCTTGCAACACCAGGAACCCCAGCTCGCAACACCAGGAACCCCAGCTCGCAACACCAGGAACCCCAGCTTGCAACACCAGGAACCCCAGCTCGCAACACCAGGAACCCCAGCTTGCAACACCAGGAACCCCAGCTTGCAACAATAGGAACCCCAGCTCACAAAGCCAGGAACCCCAGCTCGCAACGTCAGGAACCCCAGCTCGCAACGTCAGGAACCCCAGCTCACAACACCAGGAACCCCAGCTTGCAACACCAGGAACCCCAGCTTGCAACACCAGGAACCCCAGCTCGCAACACCAGGAACCCCAGCTTGCAACACCAGGAACCCCAGCTTGCAACACCAGGAACCCCAGCTTGCAACACCAGGAACCCCAGCTCGCAACACCAGGAACCCCAGCTCGCAACACCAGGAACCCCAGCTCGCAACACCAGGAACCCCAGCTCGCAACACCAGGAACCCCAGCTTGCAACACCAGGAACCCCAGCTTGCAACACCAGGAACCCCAGCTTGCAACACCAGGAACCCCAGCTTGCAACACCAGGAACCCCAGCTCGCAACACCAGGAACCCCAGCTCGCAACACCAGGAACCCCAGCTTGCAACACCAGGAACCCCAGCTTGCAACACCAGGAACCCCAGCTTGCAACACCAGGAACCCCAGCTTGCAACACCAGGAACCCCAGCTTGCAACACCAGGAACCCCAGCTTGCAACACCAGGAACCCCAGCTTGCAACACCAGGAACCCCAGCTCGCAACACCAGGAACCCCAGCTTGCAACACCAGGAACCCCAGCTTGCAACACCAGGAACCCCAGCTCGCAACACCAGGAACCCCAGCTTGCAACACCAGGAACCCCAGCTTGCAACACCAGGAACCCCAGCTTGCAACACCAGGAACCCCAGCTTGCAACACCAGGAACCCCAGCTTGCAACACCAGGAACCCCAGCTTGCAACACCAGGAACCCCAGCTTGCAACACCAGGAACCCCAGCTTGCAACACCAGGAACCCCAGCTTGCAACACCAGGAACCCCAGCTTGCAACACCAGGAACCCCAGCTTGCAACACCAGGAACCCCAGCTTGCAACACCAGGAACCCCAGCTTGCAACACCAGGAACCCCAGCTTGCAACACCAGGAACCCCAGCTTGCAACACCAGGAACCCCAGCTCGCAACACCAGGAACCCCAGCTTGCAACACCAGGAACCCCAGCTTGCAACACCAGGAACCCCAGCTTGCAACACCAGGAACCCCAGCTTGCAACACCAGGAACCCCAGCTTGCAACACCAGGAACCCCAGCTCGCAACACCAGGAACCCCAGCTTGCAACACCAGGAACCCCAGCTTGCAACACCAGGAACCCCAGCTCGCAACGTCAGGAACCCCAGCTCGCAACACCAGGAACCCCAGCTTGCAACACCAGGAACCCCAGCTTGCAACACCAGGAACCCCAGCTCGCAACACCAGGAACCCCAGCTTGCAACACCAGGAACCCCAGCTTGCAACACCAGGAACCCCAGCTTGCAACACCAGGAACCCCAGCTTGCAACACCAGGAACCCCAGCTTGCAACACCAGGAACCCCAGCTTGCAACACCAGGAACCCCAGCTCGCAACACCAGGAACCCCAGCTCGCAACACCAGGAACCCCAGCTAGCAACACCAGGAACCCCAGCTCGCAACACCAGGAACCCCAGCTTGCAACACCAGGAACCCCAGCTCGCAACACCAGGAACCCCAGCTCGCAACACCAGGAACCCCAGCTCGCAACACCAGGAACCCCAGCTCGCAACACCAGGAACCCCAGTTCACAACACCAGGAACCCCAGCTCGCAACGTCAGGAACCCCAGTTCACAACACCAGGAACCCCAGCTCGCAACGCCAGGAACCCCAGCTCGCAACGTCAGGAACCCCAGTTCACAACACCAGGAACCCCAGCTCGCAACGCCAGGAACCCCACTTCACAACACCAGGAACCCCAGCTCGCAACGCCAGGAACCCCAGTTCACAACGCCAGGAACCCCAGCTTATAGCACGAAACTAGTTCTTGATTCTTCACACTTGACGCCTCTGTGCGTGTAGCCTTAAATCCTGTAATCCTGCAGGACTGTCCTGTGGTCCTTCAGGGCCATCCTTTAGTCCTCAAGGACTCGCTCCCGTCGTCTTGAAAGTCTAGCCTTAACTTGAGTAAGATAATAAAGGATGTTTTACTGGTGCTGTTGCTTTACTGGTGGTGTTGCTTTACTGATGGTGTTGCTTTACTGACGGTGTTGCTTTACTGATGGTGTTGCTTTACTGATGGTGTTGCTTTACTGACGGTGTTGCTTTACTGATGGTGTTGCTTTACTGATGGTGTTGCTTTACTGATGGTGTTGCTTTACTGATGGTGTTGCTTTACTGATGGTGTTGCTTTACTGGTGGTGTTGCTTTACTGATGGTGTTGCTTTACTGATGGTGTTGCTTTACTGATGGTGTTGCTTTACTGATGGTGTTGCTTTACTGATGGTGTTGCTTTACTGGTGGTGTTGCTTTACTGATGGTGTTGCTTTACTGGTGGTGTTGCTTTACTGATGGTGTTGTTTTACTGATGGTGTTGCTTTACTGATGGTGTTGCTTTACTGATGGTGTTGCTTTACTGATGGTGTTGCTTTACTGGTGGTGTTGCTTTACTGATGGTGTTGTTTCAGTGGTGTTGTTGTCTTTATTCTTCAAGCTTGGCTGGCAAGGCTGGGGGGGTGACCCGAGCAGGGAGGGACTGGAGATGCCCACATCGTACTACGTCCAGCCACAAGACAGGGGAGAAACGTGTCTGGCTGGAGACCACGTGTGCCACGGGCTCGCCCCAGCGAGCGCTGACAAGACGAAGACAAAAAAAATGATGACGTCACTTGGCCTTTCGTGGGGGGATGGTGGGATGGGGGGGGTCAGCGGCGGTGGCGGGTCCTCATCTCCGGGTGAATGACGGAAATTCGTATCTCCTGTTATTTCCGATGACGTCACGGCCGTACCTCGCTGAGGGGGGTGGGATGTGGGAGGAGGAGGAGGATGAGGCGAGGGGGGGTTGTGGTGACTGGTTTCCCCCTCCCCCTCCCTCCCTCTCCCCCACAGCACTCCTTACAGGAGCTGAATAGCAAAAATTCCGCTGGTACTTGGGGTTGGGGGGGGAGACTCCGGGGTCTTAAGAAGTTAAATACGGACAGCTGAAAGTATTCACAACTGCTGTTAACTCTTTATCTAAATATATCAGCGTTGCTTTATATCTCTTCCTCCTCTTGTAAATATAATATTCACTGTCGTACAGAAGACTTCAGATATATATATATATATATATATATATATATATATATATATATATATATATATATATATATATATAAGGAATTCCTCTGGATCTGGTGTATAAGTAAAGCCTCGTAATATTGACGTTGGAAACATATGACTATCTAGAGTGAGACGATCAAAGGGTATCTGAACGTATGTTTGAGACCCCCTCATGAAACAGAAGAACAACAGAGGTTGACGGTTTGTGAGTCCTAAGGCGGTGAACTCCCGACGAAAATAAACGCATTACATAAGAACTTGTTTATAATGATGATACCAGGACTGACAAGATGAGTGTTATGATGAATAACAACTCCAGCGGATGAATAGGTAGTCAGTCGCGAATCTAAACACACACACGCAAAAGGATCACATGCACAAAAGCTCTGGTTTCCCAATGCACTGTGTATCGTGACATAACCCTTGTTGCCACGTGGGGCGTTAGTAACGCTATTCTTGTCACGGAGGAAGGGAGAAGAAAATGCGTTGCGTATCAGAGGTTACTAAGGGTGTGGGGTACTTTCGCTGCCTTGCCAACTACCGTCTCGCTTGCACCCGGTCATCCCTGGCGGCTCGGAGACGAGACTGCCGCTCGCCCTGCCTTCCTGTGGTGTAGACACAGCTCGTGTGTGTGTGTGTGTCGGTGTGTGTCTTAAGGGTGTACACAGACACGCGTCCTTACTCACATTCCGACATGCAGAGATTTTAAATGTATTCATGTGCATTGCTCACATACATGGCTAGATCTCTCTCTCTCTCTCTCTCTCTCTCTCTCTCTCTCTCTCTCTCTCTCTCTCTCTCTCTCTCTCTCTCTCTCTCTCTCTCTCTCCCCCCTCTGACAGCTTGCGTCATACTGTGCACTGATTGTAAAGGATTCCACCTGTGGCCACTTGACAAGGTGGTGGTGGTGGTGTCGGCGTGGAGTGAGTGCACCGAAAGGACACAGACCGCGAGGGTGTCGCTACACAGACTTGGAATGTCTGTAGCTACACACACACACACACACACACACACACACACACACACACACACACACACACACACACACACACGTCTTAAAGTCTACAACAGACATCTTGAAGATCCAGACCGAATATAATGAGAGGGTTTTCACTGAGCTGACAAACAGACTGAAAGAGACGAACTTAAAGCATGGACCGTAATGTTGACGAAGCCACAGATTTCATCACTTCGAGGTAAATGAGTCTGAGGAACATGACCTTTTCAGGGAGTTCCAAAGAACCTTCGAGGAGGACATAGATCGAGATGTCTTGGGCTAAGTACAGACTTAACAGACCTGTTGACACTTCAGGGCACAGAAGACCCCCATCCATTGATGTACAGACACTGCAGACAAGTGGGTAGCTCTCGAAGAAGAAGAAGACGACGACGAGAGACAAACGGAGGTAGGCTGTGAGTCCCTTCAGTAGGAGTTCGCAGGACCCCAAAAAGGATAGAGAGTTCTTGGAAGGCATTTGACGGATGGCTGGGACCATTGTTGTCGAGAGGGCTTTTGACCGTAGTCAACTGCGTGTGGATCTTGGGGATGATGGTATTGGAGAAGGCCCTCCGTAAGGTTCATACGTGTCTCGCCTTCTTCGTTCATCCCTCCTACAGTTTCTAAGCATGGGTCCATTTGGTATATACCATGTGGTATAAAGTATAAGCAGAAAGTGTTCCATTAAGGTTACTATATTAGCCCGCTGCTTGAATTTCCTGTAACCTCAATACCATTTCTTGCAGGTTCTGTTTTTCTTGATATTATTATTATTGAATTTCGATTTGCTTATCAACCCGCCTCACACGTACTGTTATGTTTTTGACCTCTTCTGCTACCACAGACTGTCGCTAAATGACCCACATCGATCTGTTCGTGTTAGCAATCCTTTGTGTTCTCAGCTATGCCTTAGTCATACGTCGGAGTGGATAGGAAGATGACCCAACATCCATTTTCTCCTTCCTCACTCTGGTGGTTCCTGTTGTTTGGTCATGTTCCTTGCTCGCACCACTCCACTGGCGTGACCTGTTTAACCTGAAGGGGTGATGGTGCTGAGAGTCAGATTCGTTATTCATACCATGGTATGACCTCGCATCCCTATCTATTGAACCTTAAGCCCCTTGAACACGACGTTACCGACCTGCCCCTTTGACCGTACTGTGTAAAGCCATCATTCCCTAGGGTCCTGCCCTGGTGCTCACTGGGGGCACCATCTCGCTTAAGGATGTACCATGGTGCCCGAAGGTAGTACCATAGTGTTCAAGGGTCGTACCATGTGTTCAGGGATGGTACCTTGGTGCCTAAGGGTCTTACCGTCGTCGTGCTCGAGGAATTATGTGCAGATGTCGCCGATAAAGGCTTATACGACGAAACGAGATAATGACCCCAAAAATAAGCTGTGGTCCTGAGTGATAGGAGAGGGGGTAATGGTCTACTGCTGCGCACAGGTGAATGGTTTTCGAAAACTGGGTAAAGTTAGAGAACGTTGATAAACAAGGGCGACTTCAGGTAGATTGGGGTAGGCGAGGGAGAAGAGCGACATCAGGTAGAGCTAGGTAAGGGAGAAGGGTGACATCAGGTAGCGTTGGGTGAGGAAGATGTTGTGAGGGAGAAGGGTGACATCAGGTAGCGGTGGGTGAGGAAGATGGGGGTGACATCAGGTAGCGGTGGGCGAGGGTGAGGGATTGGCATCAGTTAGCGGTGGGTGAGGGAGGAGTGGTGTGAGGGAACCGTCCAGCCAGCCAGCCAGCCCGGCCTGTCCTTTTATCTACACCCGACAGCGGCTGCTGCTGCTGCTGCTGCTGCTTTGTAACTTATTTATGTGGAGGCAAATGGGGCAAGCGTAGATAATTGGCCGCCCCCAAGTCATGGGCTACAGACTACGGCGTAAAAACTCGTCAAATGGGTAACTGGAAGCAGTTTTCGGCGCTTAATTGGCCACACAGTTGTTTTGTCGTGGACGAACGGAAATTATTATTTTTTTTGAGGTGGGTTTGTGGGGGAGGGGTGGGGATTAGTTGCACTCCGCATCCCATTTTCATTCGTGTCGTGTCTGACTTGTATGTGACATTTTTCCTTGCCTCTTCGTAGAGATAATTGTGTATGAATTAGTACTGATTTTTTTTTCTAGGGCGTTGGTTTGGGGGGGTTATCGATGTGGATATTGCTCCCCGGATCCCATTTTCCTCTTCGCTTGTACTAAACTATATACACCATTGATGTTTACTCTCATATCCCCTGAACCATTGAGGTTCAGGTGAAAGGTTAGGCCTCTATACCCAGTCGTCATATCTTCGTGCCCCCAAAGGTCGTGTCGTAGTGTTCAAGGGTCGCACCGCCATCCTCGCGGGTCGTATCGTCGTGTTCAAGAGTCGTACGTCCATCCTCAAAGGTCGTACCGTTATGTTCAAGGGCCACACCGTTGTGCACAAGGGTCGTGTCGTCGTATTCAAGGACGTGAATGTATGATATGTCTATAGGAAATTATATTACATGGCAGATTCGTTCGTAAAAAAGCTCATTCGTAAGTAATATTGAGGTAAAAAGAACATATGGTTAAAGCTATCTTGCCAGTGATGGAAAGTGTCCATAAAAATAAGACATTTTGATGTGTTATTTTTTTATCCAGAAAAGAAAAAAAGGAATGGTTCAGATTCGATGATTGTGACGCTCATCAGGGCAGACTCGCTTTGTGAGCTACGATAACATTTGAGTCGAGGCGAGTGTCCATTTCACACCTGGTTCGTCCATCGTCACTCATCACGTAGGCTGGAAGTGTGCCATAAAACGGCTTCCTCCGTGATGGTTGTACTTCGGGTAGAACTGTCCAAGGACACAAGGTGAACTTTTCCTTCGTGCTCAGGGGTTGCACCGTCGTCGTGTTCAAGGGTCGCATCGAAGTGCTTAAGGGTCGTACCGTCGTCGTGTTCAAGGGTCGCACCGTCGTCGTGTTCAAGGATCGCATCTAAGTGCTTAAGGGTCGTAACGTCGTGTTCAAGGGTCGAACCGTCGTCGTGTTCAAGGGTCGTACCACCGTCGTGCTCAAGGGCCGTACCAACGCGTCGTACTCAAGGGCCGTACCGTCGTGTTCAACGTGTCGTATTGTCGTGCTCCAGATGTTCTTAGAGACATCTACAGGTAAATACAAGACGTTCACCTCTTCGCTAATATTAGCGATTCACATAATACCTTACGTACTACGTAGCACTTATTATTAAAGCTTTGGTAAGGCATTTGCGAAAAGACGGCACACAAGCACGCTCGCTCGTACACCTGCATGGAGTGGAGGGGTGAGGGGGTTTATGCATTATTCCAGTGCTCTTGTTCTCCATCACTGTGAGGCGATTGTCAACCCAGCGTGCGTCTACTGCTAATGACTTGTAAGGAGTAAAGCTGTTTGTGGCTGGATGTAAATCAAGTATCTATCTATCTCTTCCTGCCTGCCTGTCTATCTATCTGTCTTCCTATCAACTTATCTGTCTGTCTACCTTTCTGTCCACCTATCTATGTCTTATCTACCTCTCGTACTAAACTCCCTATTTTTTCCCCCCACTGAAGACACCGAGAAATGATACAGAAGCTATTAATCACAGCGGACGCGTCTTGTTGAAGTTCAACCTAGAGTTATGGGATGCTAGTCTTGACTGTGTGTGTGTGTGTGTGTGTGTGTGTGTGTGTTTGTGGGAGAGGGGAGGGAGGTGTCTCACATCATTACCGTCGGTAATAAGAAGCGCACAAGTCGCTGGTATGTGTGTGGTTGTCAAGTGATGGTGGTTGTGGTGCAGCGTCGATACTGTCACTCAGTTACCCACCGATTCCTGAATATGAATCTACGGTCAAGAAGAAGTCGTTACTGGTGTATTATGGTTAGTGGGAGGTCGTGCCTGCTGTATTATGGTTAGTGGGAGGTCGTGCCTGCTGTATTATGGTTAGTGGGAGGTCGTTACTGCTGTATTATGGTTAGTGGGAGGTCGTGCCTGCTGTATTATGGTTAGTGGGAGGTCGTGCCTGCTGTATTATTGCTAGAGGGAGGTCGTGCCTGCTGTATTATGGTTAGTGGGAGGTCGTGCCTGCTGTATTATTGTAAGAGGGAGGTCGTGCCTGCTGTATTATTGTTAAAGGGAGGTCGTGCCTGCTGTATTATGGTTAGAAGGAGGTCGTGACTACTGCATTATAGTCAGAGGTCGTGCTTGCTATATTATGGTTAGAGGGAGGTCTTGACTGCTGTATTATTGTTAGAGGGAGGTCGTGCCTGCTGTATTATTATGGTCAGGGGGGAGGTCGGGACTGCTGTAATATGGCCAGAGGGAGATGGGAACGTGTCTCACTGAGGCTCCAGGCCTACTCGTCTCCTCCATCCTTCCGCTGGTTTATCTGTCCCTTAACTCGTTGGTTTCTCGCTTGCTTGCTGCTGCAGATG